>NC_048228.1:35285317-35286197 GCF_002007445.2 Ailuropoda melanoleuca | reverse complement strand
AAAAAAAAACTTCTTTGGAGAGATCCACAGTCCTACTGCACTGGGAAAAAAGAAAATATATTTCGTATTTGGGAAATTTTAAGTTATCAGTAGAAACCTGGTCTCCTGCTCTGTGTTATGAAGAGCCAGGATCTTTGTTTTTAGATAGATTCATTAGAATCCTCCCTGAAACAATGCCCTTCTACCTTCCTTTGACAGTAGTGTTCTACTGGGTCTTCAGATAGGCTATTAAATTTGCCCTGCTGTTATTCCTGGTCACTTCTTTCTCTTCAGTTATTTCTTTCCACTATGAATAATTTGATAGTGTGATTAAAGTTTTTGAGCTCCTTAACAGAACTTACAGCAAAAAAAATCACAAATTACTATTGATTCCTCATTTGAATGTACATCGTATTTTATTTGGGTCATTTTTTGGTAGTAGTATTATGTATTATTGTATCACAGCTTGTTAGCAGGCTGTACATGAGGTTATGATCAATGGTTCAATGTCAGCCTTGGAGGGTATATTGAATAAAGTTTTTCCCATAAGTCAGCACTGGCCGTGATTCTAATGAACATTTTCGGTGTTGATTTGAAGTATAGAATAGGGAGTGAGCTTATTAAACATGCAGATTATTTTATATTGTGTAGGGGTGATTATTGACTAGAACCACACTGCAAGAATTCATAAAGACCTTGGCAAATTAAACAAGGTGATTTAAGTGAGACGAAGCTTAATAGGGACAAATATGCAATAATTCACTCAGAGACGGAAAAAAACTGTGTCTGTTTGTGTATGTATCTATAATAATTTAAAACTGGAGGTGAAAACAGTTTCAGAATGAATCATCTGTCAGTTACAAATTTGAAATATAATGTTGGTGTTTATGAAGAAAAGGGC
>NC_048228.1:35284216-35285217 GCF_002007445.2 Ailuropoda melanoleuca | reverse complement strand
ACCTAGCAGTGTAAAAGTTGTTAGGGCTTTTTAAGCACTATTATGACCTATTTATAAGGTCCATAAGTTACACAAAAATTACCATAGAAAAGGAAAAGATGCTTTAGCTAATAACAATGTAAAAAAGTGAGTANTTAGCTAATAACAATGTAAAAAAGTGAGTCATAGATCCTGTGGGTAAGAACTACAGGAATTTAGTGTTAAACTCAACAAGGAAAAGCTACAGGATGAAAACGAAGAAGTATCTTATTATATAAAGAAATATGGTCCTGGAGGTGACGAGTAGCTATTGTCCATTTTCACTGAGAAGAAAATGAGAGGCTTATGTGAAGTAGGCAAGTCTTCGGTTAGGCATGAATAAGAACTTCCTGGCGTTAAGTTTTCTGAGTCAGTAAAGTGCCTAAGGAAGAAGAATAAAGTCCATTTTGGAGGCTGGCTTTTATACCTTAAGATATATCATCAAATTATGCATTACCTCCAGGAACTCTTCCAAACTCTCTGATATTATGATTTTATTAGGGTTCTTTCTTCACACCATTTAGAAATTTGTTGATCCTGAGGGAAATTTATGGGAATTAGTCAGGTCTTTCCTATATTTTCAATGATGTAAGAACGTAAAAATCTACTGTTCTATTGAAGTCCATTGGATTATTTGAGGATATCATCTTAACATAAATTTTACAATCAGCTGATAGTCAACGGTGACATTATGATATGCTGACCATACAAATTTAGGATAGTTCCATATTTGTTCATAGTGACCTGGGGTAAATAAATATTGCATCTTTTTCATAGTATCTCAGGAAAAAGCTGCACATACTTTCTACCTTACACAAATTATTGCAGGATAATTGAATTTAAAGAATACTGGGGCTTTTTGTAATAGAGTTTTGCTTAATTAGTGTATACATCAAGATCTATATATATCATGAAAGGCTACTTTAGTTAACTAATAAACTATTTAAGGTAGAGAGCAGGGTGATAAATGACAATTTTTTTTT
>NC_048228.1:35277485-35283686 GCF_002007445.2 Ailuropoda melanoleuca | reverse complement strand
AAAAAAAAACTTCTTTGGAGAGATCCACAGTCCTACTGCACTGGGAAAAAAGAAAATATATTTCGTATTTGGGAAATTTTAAGTTATCAGTAGAAACCTGGTCTCCTGCTCTGTGTTATGAAGAGCCAGGATCTTTGTTTTTAGATAGATTCATTAGAATCCTCCCTGAAACAATGCCCTTCTACCTTCCTTTGACAGTAGTGTTCTACTGGGTCTTCAGATAGGCTATTAAATTTGCCCTGCTGTTATTCCTGGTCACTTCTTTCTCTTCAGTTATTTCTTTCCACTATGAATAATTTGATAGTGTGATTAAAGTTTTTGAGCTCCTTAACAGAACTTACAGCAAAAAAAATCACAAATTACTATTGATTCCTCATTTGAATGTACATCGTATTTTATTTGGGTCATTTTTTGGTAGTAGTATTATGTATTATTGTATCACAGCTTGTTAGCAGGCTGTACATGAGGTTATGATCAATGGTTCAATGTCAGCCTTGGAGGGTATATTGAATAAAGTTTTTCCCATAAGTCAGCACTGGCCGTGATTCTAATGAACATTTTCGGTGTTGATTTGAAGTATAGAATAGGGAGTGAGCTTATTAAACATGCAGATTATTTTATATTGTGTAGGGGTGATTATTGACTAGAACCACACTGCAAGAATTCATAAAGACCTTGGCAAATTAAACAAGGTGATTTAAGTGAGACGAAGCTTAATAGGGACAAATATGCAATAATTCACTCAGAGACGGAAAAAAACTGTGTCTGTTTGTGTATGTATCTATAATAATTTAAAACTGGAGGTGAAAACAGTTTCAGAATGAATCATCTGTCAGTTACAAATTTGAAATATAATGTTGGTGTTTATGAAGAAAAGGGCCAAAGTCACCTAGCAGTGTAAAAGTTGTTAGGGCTTTTTAAGCACTATTATGACCTATTTATAAGGTCCATAAGTTACGCAAAAATTACCATAGAAAAGGAAAAGATGCTTTAGCTAATAACAATGTAAAAAAGTGAGTCATAGATCCTGTGGGTAAGAACTACAGGAATTTAGTGTTAAACTCAACAAGGAAAAGCTACAGGATGAAAACGAAGAAGTATCTTATTATATAAAGAAATATGGTCCTGGAGGTGACGAGTAGCTATTGTCCATTTTCACTGAGAAGAAAATGAGAGGCTTATGTGAAGTAGGCAAGTCTTCGGTTAGGCATGAATAAGAACTTCCTGGCGTTAAGTTTTCTGAGTCAGTAAAGTGCCTAAGGAAGAAGAATAAAGTCCATTTTGGAGGCTGGCTTTTATACCTTAAGATATATCATCAAATTATGCATTACCTCCAGGAACTCTTCCAAACTCTCTGATATTATGATTTTATTAGGGTTCTTTCTTCACACCATTTAGAAATTTGTTGATCCTCAGGGAAATTTATACATTTAGTTNTGAGGGAAATTTATGGGAATTAGTCAGGTCTTTCCTATATTTTCAATGATGTAAGAACGTAAAAATCTACTGTTCTATTGAAGTCCATTGGATTATTTGAGGATATCATCTTAACATAAATTTTACAATCAGCTGATAGTCAACGGTGACATTATGATATGCTGACCATACAAATTTAGGATAGTTCCATATTTGTTCATAGTGACCTGGGGTAAATAAATATTGCATCTTTTTCATAGTATCTCAGGAAAAAGCTGCACATACTTTCTACCTTACACAAATTATTGCAGGATAATTGAATTTAAAGAATACTGGGGCTTTTTGTAATAGAGTTTTGCTTAATTAGTGTATACATCAAGATCTATATATATCATGAAAGGCTACTTTAGTTAACTAATAAACTATTTAAGGTAGAGAGCAGGGTGATAAATGACAATTTTTTTTTTAAGATTTTATTTATTTATTTGACAGAGATAGAGACAGCCAGCGAGAGAGGGAACACAAGCAGGGGGAGTTGGAGAGGAAGAAGCAGGCTCATAGCGGAGGAGCCTGATGTGGGGCTCGATCCCATAACGCCGGGATCACGCCCTGAGCCAAAGGCAGACGCTTAACCACTGTGCCACCCAGGCACCCCGATAAATGACAATTCTGTCAGCAGGTAGAAAAATACAGTGTCTTTCACATGTCAGGATTCAGGATTCATGATGTGACCAAATTAGTTCCAAGCTTATAATGTGGGTCAACAAGTCAGAGAAGCCAACCAGATTCTCCATATTTTCTCACATCTGTATAGCATTGTCATTTTGGAGAGAATTTAATGCTCAATTTTTTAAATTATGCCTAAAAGCAATAAAAAAGACAGAGTGTTTCCATCCTCCTTTGCCATCTCTAAAACGACCTATCATATCCACAAACCAAATCAACTTTTAAATGTGCACGGAATGCATCTCTCTTCAAGTTCAGAAGAATGTTCCCTTAAGTAGTTCATGATGCCCATCTTTATCAACTGCATCTATTTTAGATGAATTTCCAGTGTTACCTGTGACCATCTTATCTATAGTGCATGGCAGATGGGGTTGCCCCTGACTACTCTGTGAGGGAGAAGGTGCAGGAAAGATTTCTCAATCTCTCAGGAAAGACTTGAGAGTCTTCTCAGTAATATACCACGCAGGGACAGCATTCAGAAGGGAGAGTGCCCTCTTCATGAGTACTGCTACACTTTTTCTAGACCAAGCACACTTGAAACATCAGCCATAGAAATATTTTTCTAAATGTCTCCTCAGGCAAGGAAAACAAAAGCAAAATTAAACCACTGGGACGATTCCAAAAGAAAAAGCTTCCTCACAGCGAAGGAAACCATCAACAAAACAAAAGACAACCTACAGAATGGGAGAAGACACTTGCAGAGGATCTGACAAGGGGTTAATAGCCAAAATATATTTAAAAACTTACACAACTCAACACCTAAGTAAATAAAATAAATAAGTAGTTCTTAAAAGTAAAGATCCAATAAATATTCTAAAGAAGTTCACAGCACAAAGACCTGAAGCTGTTTTTTATCTAATTTACTCTGTTGAGGCCCGTAAGGGCAGGTTTGAGGGCAGGTGAGGTGTGTAGGACAGGAGCACAGAGGGGACAGAACAGAGAGACAAGAAAAGACCACCATTCAGACCTTATTTGAATGTCTCACATGGAGCCACCCTTATCGTCTGACCCTCCTCTGTAAATCCTCCCTCCTCTTCGGTCCTCATACAGCCCCTCTTATGAAGCACCCTCTCCATCCTAGGAGGCCTCCCTTGGGAAACTCTCCTTGTGTCCACAAGTAAAAAATCCTAGCCCTCTGCCTTCCCTGGTGTCATTCAAATTTGTTGACCTCAGAATTTCGGCTTCTGCTGTCTTGAGAAGGAAGAAACTCTGGCACTTTGAGAGGAAGGAAGACCCACTTTTCTGCTCCACCAGAGATTGCTGTGCCTGAGTTCTTTCTGAATCACCCTGCCCCACAAATTATACTTTTAGGCTATATAATCTCATCTTTAATGAGAAAACCATATTTCTTCCACTAACATGACTTTATCTTAATCTTTTTAAAAGAAGAAAGTTAACATTATTGGGCCAAAGAACCTTAAACTCGTCTCTGAGCCTGTTTTCAGTAAGTAGTGGCACCCCCCCATGCACTTATGTAGCTCTCACTGTGTCTCCAGTAGGGACTGAGCCATCGGCAATCCAAACTGTCTTCTGACATGAAGAAACGTTAGTCTTGCTTGCCCCATCCTTGACCCTTGATACCCTTATATTTCATCAGATTTTCTGTATAAACCTGTGTCTGAGAGGGTCTGGAAAACTTCACTGAGGAGAAGGGGCTACTAAAATGCAGAATGTGGTTTCTCAGAGCGCAAGTGGCCATTGGCCAGGCTGCAAATAGGAAGATGGGAAGCCTTTCTGTGGTCCATTCTCTTATAAGTAAAACATACACATTCTCCTTCCTCTTTATGTAAAAACTCAACCCTGGAGAGAAGAAAATTAATTTAGTTTTTGGTAATAATACTCAGTATTACCAAAGGTGACTCTTCTTTCCTTGTTCTAGTGCTTATCTCTTCCCTAGCTACTAAAATCATGAGTTCTTTTTTATTTTTTAATCATTTCGGTTAGCAGCATTAGTTGAGCAATTTTCTTCACCATTTCAGCTTGCTTCTGAAATTTTAGTCAGAAATCACTTATCAAATGAACCACTACTTATTAGCTCCGTTTCCACAATGCTTTGATAAGTATCCCTTTCAGGAACAGGCATTCTACTTTGTACCAGGTCCTATGTGTACCAGAACTATGGATTATAACTTTAGCTTTTCCACATACTTTATTTCAGTTCTATTTGTTTGGGCTTTCTTTTTTATTTGCCTTTGCCTCTGAATTTATTTATTTTACATACATGGCAAAATGTCTTGTTAAGCAATTCACTGGTAGTCTGATAAAGCTTTTGCAGCTGATTTTGTTACAGGGGAAATTTCCAAAGCTCCCTTAAAAATTAATTGTTGTTTTTTTAAAACTACAAAATACTGCTGGCCATGGTTAGTCACCCACAGAATGGCTGGTAATATATAATAAAAATCCCATTTTTGTGCAATGCTAGTTTAATGGGAATGCTGCCTTTCCAAGATGAAAGCATGTTTCTAGTAAAAATGAGTAGCCAAAATATGTGAGTCTCATTGACTGCTATTTTCCAGACCCTGGGCTAGGTTCTGAGTTTCAAGGATGAATTTAAAGAAAAATTATGGGGATCTACAACATGTATTCTAATGAGTTAAACAAAGAAGTAAAATTTCATAACAGAATGCTAAAATGTGAACATATTCTAAGTGTTAGAAGAGCACTAAAGAGGCAGTTGAGTTTGACCTTGACCTTGAAGGGAAGGAATTCACCAGGTAGACAAGGAGATATCTTGTGCAGAGCAAATGCTTACCAAGCAAGTAATGATGAAATCGTCTGTTTGTCCTATAATGGGAGTATGAATGAGGCAAAAGTGTGTTTCTGAGAATAGAAAAAAATTTTAGGCCAAATTTTGGAAGGATATTGAGTGCTATGGAGTTGGGAGATTTTTTCTAAGGGCAATGGGGTATATAGGAAGTATTTAAATAAGAAGGGATAGGATCAGACTTATATATCAGAAAGAACACTTCAGCTGTGGTGTGGAGGATGGATTAGAGGGGGGTGAGAATAGAGATAGGGATAAGATTTAGAAATAAGTCTGTAGGGGTGCCTGGATGGCTCAGTCGGTTAAGTGTCCAACTCTTGATTTCCTCTCATATCATGACCTCAAGGTCCTGGGATTGAGCCCCTCGTCAGACTTCAGGATTAGCATGGAATCTGCTTGGGATTCTCTCTCTCCCTCTCCCTCTCTCCCTCCTCCTGCTGCATTCTCTCTCTGGCTCTCTGAAATAAATAAATGAAATCTTTTAAAAAAAATAAAGAAAGAGTTCTATAGATAGAAAAGATGAAAGTATTAGCAATGAGAGGACAAAGGTAGTGATAGATTTGTAAGATTCAGGAAGTAAAATATATAGAAGTTGATGAAAGATTAGATGAGGTAGGGGACTTAGAAAGGCCATGGGTGTGGAATCTGAAATGAATTTAACTGGTGGGAAAAATAAGGATATGGTAATTCCAAAAATTATAACAGAGCATAATAGTAATTATAATAAGAGTAATAGTGGTAGTAGTGATAATAGATAGACAATAATAAAATACCAGTAATGGAGCACTTATAAAGTGTTAAGTACTAAGGTAAGTGTCTTATATCAATATCCACGTCAAACCTCCACATACCTTATTACAAAATTATTATTTTCCCTATTTAATAGGGAAATGCATTGCAATTTAGAGAAAATTCAATAACTTGTCCAAGAATCGAAATTCAAATCTTGGCATTTTCAAAGCCCAGATTTGTAGAAACTAAGAGGTTGCCCAGTGCTGGCTATCGGCTGTACCTCTCAGAGGCAGGCCTGCTTTACCTGAACATCTCAGTCCACTTTGCAATGCTCATCTCTTCTTCTTAGGTCTCAATGACACTAAATCTCAGTCTAGTGGACCTTTATTTGGCATATTAGTTGTTCTTTTAAGTTTTAAATTTTGGAGCACTTTTTTTTTTTCCTGGAAACCCTGCCTCTGAATTCTCCAAGCTCTCAGCTGCTACCACCAGTGAACAGCAGTGGGCACAGGCAGGCTTTTAATGTGCTTACTGATGGGCTCTTAGAGCTGGACCAATATCTT
>NC_048228.1:35273403-35277385 GCF_002007445.2 Ailuropoda melanoleuca | reverse complement strand
AAAGCATTGCCACCTAAAAGAACATAGGCTTAGAGTTTATAACATATAGATTTTTTTAAACTAAATGATTATGAGATTATCAGCAATCTAATTTAATTTGTTTTTGCTTTGATGGGATTGCTAGACTTAGTTTTGTTTTGTTTTGTTTTGTTTTTCACAGTGAAAGTTCACCAAAAAAAGCATTGCCTTACCATTAGAAATTTTCATTTTTTTTTCAGTAATGATTTTGTCTTCTAATGATTCACGTGTCATACACTCTAACAGCAATTCTCCTTATATATTACATTTTAATGTTAAGAAACCACAAAATAAGAAAAGCAATTTGACATCTATATTTACATATATTATTTTCTACTGCTTATAACTTTATTTACAGCTGAAAATATTCAGTACTCTTTTCTTGTGTCTCTTTTCTCTCCTAATAACAAAGATCGCTCCAGGACCTTTCCAAGCAAACAGACATCCCTTACGGCACAGTACTGGACTCTGCAGTATATGAGCATGTCCGAATGAAGGGAATGAATCCTTTTGAAAGGGACAGCATGTATTCCCAAATGTGGCGGATGATCAACAGAAGCAATGGATCAGAGAATAACGTTCTGGAATCCCAAGCAGGCATTCAAAAGGTACTGGTCATTGTTCTTCATTCATAGTCTACTATTTTGTCTCCCATATTGCTACATTGAGATTGTTTTTATTTTCTTTTTTGAAATTTTAACTTTGACATACAGTTTGCAATTTAATTATACCTCCTATTGATTTAAAGAAGATTTTGAGTTGCCAGAGTGCTTAAGCAGAGGGAATTCACAGCCTTCTGTGCTGTGTCTAATGGATCTGTTTCCAGTGGAATTCCAAAGCTAGAAAACATGAGCTAGTATTTTGTTCCGAATGGGTCAGGGACTTAGGCACATGAAGACTGAAAAGGTTTTTACAAATCCCATTCCAAATATCATTAGGATTATCCAATTCTTTCAAATGACTTGGGGTATTTTCTATACTGCATTTGTTTTTAGATGAAAACCTTATTTTTACTTATGATTATGGGGTGGGTAAAAGTTAATCTTGTCAACAAATAAGGTTCCTGCAAATGTCTACTTCTATTCCAAAAGTGAAAATCTTTATTTCTATCTTATTTTAAATAACCATCATTTAGAAGTTATTTTATCAGGAAAAAAAAAGGCTTACGAAGCAGTCCTTCATGTAAAACATGAAGCTAGTTTTTATTCTGGGCTGTGGTTTATAAACACGTATACAGAAGTAATTCTTTCTTCCTCAAGTCCCATCAATCTGCATGAGAGAACTGAATGATTTTTGTTAAAAATTATCCCAGTGGCTAGCACGGTGAAAATCACAGTGGTTGACATTCAATAAATAAGTGTGGGATGAATGAATGAATGTCAATTACAGCAACAAAGGTGGTATACATTTTTCTCTGTAACCTTCCACAGCAGAATAATTTGTACCCCACGTCTGAGTTCTTTGTTCAAAAAGGTAAACATATTAATACTATGTTGGAGAGTGTTTTGATGGCTATTAAATATATTCTGACACAGGTTCTAGCATTATTCTGTGCCTTTTCATATGATGTCCTATATCTGCTGCTGCTATTATGGTTTCCTAGAGTCAGTCTAGTTGACATCATTATTTTAAAAATTGATGATGCTGATACAAACCTCTTTCAAGTCCTAATGATGCTTTAGGATGTGAATTCCTTGAAATGTTAGGAATGGCCTCCAACTCCTTCACCCTTATTACATTAACCCCAGTTTCCCAATACCTAAGTATTGATCCTAAAATCCACTGGATTCTAGAAGTTCAGTAATTACTGGGGGGATGGGTGGGTGAGAGTGGGTGAGTGAGTGAACCTATATGTTGTGTGGAGGAGATGGGAGGGTAGACATTTTAAGCTTTACTAGGTACTAATAGAATGTGAATGAACTTAAATCTCAGAATAAGAATACTAAGGTATTTTGGGGAGAGTTACTTTCCTTCATATTGTTAATTGTTAAGAGGAATTTTATTTTCTTTGGGATGAATATATTCATAGTTTATATTTCTATTCCATTTTAGAAGCCAAAGCTCTCCACACTTTATAACCTCTTTCTATATACCATATCATTCCAGAGAAAATTCATTTTTTTCTCCAAGCAGACATACAGATTCTCAAAAACTATTTTAAAAAATACATATTCACTCACTCTTCATTTATTTATGCATTTTTTCATACAATATTTGTTAAGTGCCAATTATGTACCAGGCACTGATGAAGAAACTGTAGATAACTCCACCACAGAGAAATGTCACTGGATCTATGAAATATAGAGTCTGGTGAGAAAAGAAAACTAAAACATGTGATCAAATAAAATGATTTAAATCGTGATAAGTGCTATGGAAAAAATAACTCAGGTGCTCTTACAGCAATTAAAGAGAACATCTACTTGCAGAACAGTGATCAAGTATGGTTCCCTGAGGAGATAAAATATTAGTGATGACCTGCCTGGTCAGGAGCTGTTCATGTAGAAGAGAGGGTGACAGGGCATCCAAACCAAGTACATGCAAGAAACCCGTTGAAAATCAACATGAACTGGAACATGTCCAAAAAAGAACATGGAAGGAGGTTAGTAGGCAGGGAATAGATCATGAAAGACCTTGTGGCCCTTAGTTAGGAATCTGGATTCTCTTTGAATGGCAAAAAATGCTACTAAAATAAGGGAATGTTGTGATTATTACCTTTCAAGAAGGTCACTATAGCTGATGTATAGGGATTGGGTAGGAGTACGCAGAGTCAAAATAGTGAGACCTTAAGAGACTTGTAAATTTCAGAGGTAGCCAGTCAAGTCGACACATGTAGATAAGGTCTTGCTTCATTCTTGTGTTCTTACACACACACACGTATACACACAGCCCATATACCTTACATTCTTTGTAGTAATGCAAACTGGGTACACTTCCTATATCCTAGCATTTCCAAAATAAAAAATATATCATAAGGGTATGGAATATCAAATGTCATGTAGAATCTTTAAATAGTCATGTATGTGTTAAGATATATATATATATCTATATATCTTCCAAGGTCTTCAGGATTGCTTAAGAAAACCTCTCCTTTTGGGGCGCCTGGGTGGCATAGCGGTTAAGCGTCTGCCTTCGGCTCAGGGCGTGATCCCGGCGTTATGGGATCGAGCCCCACATCAGGCTCCTCTGCTATGAGCCTGCTTCTTCCTCTCCCACTCCCCCTGCTTGTGTTCCCTCTCTCGCTGGCTGTCTCTATCTCTGTCGAATAAATAATAAAATCTTTAAAAAAAAAAAAAAAACCTCTCCTTTTCAAAGCCTGTACATATAGTTTCCTACATTTTCTGTTTCTTTTCTTTTTTACCTTTGTATCTTTTAACCATGTAGAATTTAATTTGACATTTGTGGATATGTAAAAAGAAATTATAAATACCCACCCTGAGAAAATTTCAATCTGAGATTCTATGAAATAAAAGTGTTTTATACTAGGCTATTGATAAGTTTGCATCATGTGCTAAGAAATTTAGTTATTTAGAATTTAGAATTTAGTTTATTAGTAATTTAGAATTCTTCTGTAGGTTTTGCCACTTCTTTTTCTTTAAATATGTAACCATTCCATCATTTTTCAGCATGGGTTAGTGTTTCTAATGCTGTTATTAAATGTCATACATTAAAAAAAAAAAGCCTATTATGAAGAACAGAAAGAACTAGGGGGGCCGGGGCAGGGGGGAAACTACCTGCTTTTCTTTCCTGGTTCTTCCAGTTCTTAGGTATACAACTTTGGGCAAATCACTTAGCTTCTCTAAGACTCACTCACTCATCTGTAAAATGGTCACAGTGTAGGAATTAAAACCTGCAAAAGGCATTTCAACCCAGGCTTGAATACAGTTCATTTTTTACACTAAAATGTGTAAATGTAACTAGTTACTTAAAATCTGTGGGCCCCAGGATTTCATTGTTTGTAAGAATT
>NC_048228.1:35272706-35273148 GCF_002007445.2 Ailuropoda melanoleuca | reverse complement strand
TGCTTCTTCCTCTCCCACTCCCCCTGCTTGTGTTCCCTCTCTTGCTGGATGTCTCTATCTCTGTCAAATAAATAAATAAAATCTTTTTAAAAAAAAATTACCTGAAGGAATGTAAAGGTGAACAATTTGTAACTACGAAGATTTATTATCTTCTAAGGTTAAGTGAAAATTGTAACATAATAAAAAGGATAATTAATAAAAGAAGTAGGGAACAATTTCTGTTCCCTGGTAGTCTACTGATAAAGAGGGCTTATGAATTTAAAACTACAAATCATGTCACCTAGTATTATACCATATTTATTTAGTTTTCTGATTAACTAGAGGGGCAGTGAAGAATATTCTTATGAATTCATAATGGAAGATACCAAAGTGAAATTTGCTTGTTGTACATATTCTTTCAGCCAAAATCAGAGACAGCTGAAAATTGATTAGACCAAAAAAA
>NC_048228.1:35227739-35272387 GCF_002007445.2 Ailuropoda melanoleuca | reverse complement strand
TAAAGATGTGAAGCAGGTTGGAGAGAGAGAAAGAGTTGTATATCTGGGTGACATGTTTTCAGACAGAGGGTCAGCCAATGCAAAGACCCTGAGGTGAGAGCATGCCTGGATGTTTTAAGACTGTGAAGGAGGCTAGTGTAACTGAGGAATATGGTGTAATATCAGAAGTATAACAAAGTCTGGGGGCGCCTGGGTAGCACAGTCGTTAAGCGTCTACCTTCGGCTAAGGGCATGATCCCGGCGTTCCGGGATCAAGTCCCACATCGGGCTCCTCTGCTGGGAGCCTGCTTCTTCCTCTCCCACCCCCCCGCTTGTGTTCCCTCTCTTGCTGACTGTCTATCTCTGTGAAATAAATAGAAAAATATAAAATCTTTAAAAAAAAAAAAAGAAGTATAACAAAGTCTGAGAATTAGAGAGCCAGGTGGTAGGGGAGAAGGCATATCATATAGGTCCTTGCTCCTTACAGCATAATCCTGTGAACTAGCAACATCAGCATCTCTTGGGAGCTTGTTAGAAATGCAGACTCCTGGGCCCCACCTAAGTCCTTCTCAATGTAAATCTCCGTTTAAGAAGATTCCCAGGTGATTCATATGCATGCTAAAGTCTGAAAATGCTGATACAGAGCTGTATAAAACATTCTAAGTGGGCTTTTACTCTGTGGGAGATAGGAAATTTAGGAAGGTTTTGAACAGAAAAGTAACATGGTATAACTCATATTTTGGCACATCAGAGGTAAAGATCTGACGAGGAATGAAGGATTTGTGTGTAGCCCTGAAATAGAAAAGTATCTTGTTATTTAGAGGGCAATATTCATTTCCTGATAACCTATTAAACTCAAATGGTGAAGAACAAATTATTCTAAAACCCCAGCAATGAAGACTACTCAGGAAGAAAAGAAAATCAGGATTGGTAGGATTAAAATCCTAGCCAGAGGATCCCAACAGTAACTGCATAATACTTCAGACTACAGAGTTCAAAGAGGATATAAAAATCTGATGGATACTATGGCAACAGGGAAGTGAGGGATGGTGTTGGCAGCCGCAATTTTCAATCAGAAAGATAGCATCAATTTGCAAAGCTAATTAGGCCACACAAGTCCCAGAGCAGTTTGGGGAAAGGGAAACTGACAAGGTCCAGGTGTGGAGCAAAGCCACTGGGCTCAGGCCCCAGCTCTAATGCCAGCTGGAAAATTGGAGTATTGAAATGAAAACCAAGACAAAAGATTGGTCATGTCAAATGGGCCAATATCAAGGATTTTTGAGGATTGCCACAGAAAGACAAATTCTAGACCTTATGAAATGGTGAGATAAGCCCACTCTCTTTATTGATCTGTGGCTAAAAAAACTGGGTGGATTGAACCTGTTGTTTTATTTATTCATTCAACACATATTCAGTGAGCACCTATTTACCAGGCATTGTTCTGGGTATCAGGAATTAAACAGAACAAGGAAAGTCCCTGCCCAAATGGAGATTATTTTGTAGTGGAGAGAAAATAATAGACAAGCACAGAAACATGTGCTATGAAGAAAAATTGGAAAGGTAAGAATGAAAGAAAGCAGAGAAGGGAGAGGGATTTTGCCATCACAGATAAAGTGGTCTCAGAAGGCACCTCTGAGAAAATGACATTTGAGTAGAGACCTGAAAGAGGATGGGGTATGACCCATGAAGACAGTGGGGAGACAGTGAGGACAGGAAATACTCCAGGCAGAAGGAATATTACTGCAAAATTCCTGAGGCAGAAGGTTGCTTGGCATAATAGAGAGAAATGTCAAGACCAGTATGGCTGGAGAAGGGTGCATGGGGGGGTGAATAGGGTATACAGGGGAGAGGGGTAGGAAATAAGATCACAGTGCGAGTTAGGCAGGAGGGTGGCCTAAAAATGTTCAAGTGTGGGCCCCACTAAAGTTCCAGTTGTATATTTTTCTTTTATTGAGATATAATCAACATAACATTATATTAGTTTCAGGCATACAACATAATGATTCTATGTTTGTGTGTATTGCAAAATGATCACAATAAGTCTAGTTAACATCAGTGAGTATTATTACACATTTTCTTTTTGTGATGAGAACTTTTAAGATCTATTCTCTTAGCAACTGTTACCTATGCAATATAGTATTATAAACTATATCACCATGCTGTACATTACATTCCCATGACTTATGTATTTTATAATTAGATGTTTGTACTTTTCATCCCCTTTTACCCATTGTATCTTTTTTTCTTTTAAAGATTTTATTTATTTATTCGACAGAGATAGAGACAGCCAGCGAGAGAGGGAACACAAGCAGTGGGAGTGGGAGAGGAAGAAGCAGGCTCATAGCGGAGGAGCCTGTTGTGGGGCTCGATCCCATAACGCCAGGATCACGCCCTGAGCCGAAGGCAGATGCTCAACCGCTGTGCCACCCAGGCGCCCCTACCCATTGTATCTTAATTGGGGAATGGAAAGGATTTGAATGTCTTAAACCCATT
Source organism: Ailuropoda melanoleuca (assembly GCF_002007445.2). Taxonomy (NCBI): domain Eukaryota; kingdom Metazoa; phylum Chordata; class Mammalia; order Carnivora; family Ursidae; genus Ailuropoda; species Ailuropoda melanoleuca. Next base: position 35,269,915 of record NC_048228.1, on the reverse strand, counting down.
CAGGTGATTCTGGTTCACAATAAAGGTTGAAAATCACTGATATAACTTGGAGCCATTTAAATAACTTTGACTTTTGAATAATTCTGTGGTTGTGAGCAGGAGAGTGACATGAGCTGACTTAGTTTTCAAGGTTCCACTTACAGCGCTGTGTGGAAAATAGGAGAGGTCAAGGCTAGAAGAAAGGAGAAGAGTGAGGAGACTACTGTTATAATTCAAATGAGACATGATGGTGGATGGACCAGAGTGCTTATAGTGGAAGTAGTGAGAAGTGATTGAATTTGAATATATTTTGAAAGTAATGCTGACAAAATTTTCTACAAGACAGAATGTCGGGTATAAAAAAGAGGAGTTAAAAATGAGCCCAACGTCTTTGGCCTAAGTAGTTGGAAGAATGAAGTTGGCTTTTTATTAAGGTTGAGAAAACTATGGGAAGAGCAGATTTGAGGAGCCAAATGAGAATTTGCCTTTGGCATGATAGTTAATATGAAATGTTTATTAATTATCCAAGAAAGATGCCAAGAAAGCTGCTTTCTATATATGAGTTGAGTGTTTAGCAGAAAGTTCTAGCTGGAGATTGGAGATTACTAGCATAGAGTCTGTATTTAAAGTCATAAGACTTGATGACTAAGGATGTGTATCTATCTAGGGAAGAAAGATATGTAAAGACTAATCCCTGGGACAATTTAGTGTTTAGAGGAGGGAGAGTTAAAAAGGGTATAACAGGGTCAGGGAAGGCTCTGCCAGGGAAGCAGGGGCAAAACCAAGAGTGCTTGTATAGAAGCCAAATGAAAAAGTGTTTCAAGGAGGTTCAAATGATCAACTCTGTCAAATGATGCTCCTAGATCAAGTATGGTGTAGACTGAGAATTAATGATTTATTTGTCAATCAGCAGTCACTGGTGACATTGACAAAAGCGGATCTCGTAGAGAGAAAGGAGAAGGAATTAGAATTAGATTGGAAAGAAAAAAGAAAGAGAAGAGAGGCAGTGGAGATTACAGAACTAGGTACTTTTTATTTACTTATTTTTTATTTTAATTTTTTTATTCAAGTATAATTAACATACAATATTTTATTAGTTTCAGGTGTACAATACAATTATGTGACAACTTTATACATACTCAGTGTTCCTCATGACAAGGGTATTCTTAATCCCCTTTATCTGTTTCACCCATCCCCTACCCACCTTACCTCTGGCAACCACCCATTTGTTCTCTATATTTAAGAGTCTTTTTGTTGTTGTTGTTTCTCTTTGTTTCTTCATTCATTTGTTTTGTTAGACTGGGCACTTTTTAAAGGTGCTTTGTTGAAAGGAAATGCTGGGTAATAGTGGGGAGGGTTCTAGAGTGGGATGTGAGGTTTGGGGAAAATTTGTTAAGAAAAAAGATATTTATAATGTCTGTATACTAATGGGATGATACAGTAAAGAGTGGAAAATCATGGTGCAGGAGAGACAGGAGAACTGCTGGAGATCTGTCCTTGAGTGGGTGATAAGTAATGAGATCTAGTGCACGAGTGGACAGTTTGGATTGAGGAGCACAGTCCATCCATAGTAAGAAGAGAGAAGGTAGAGCATATACGCATACATGCAGATAATTTGGAAGATATGGTAGTGGGATATATGGAAGATCACTTTTGATTGTTTGTATTTACTCAGAAAAATAGGAATCAAGGCCATCACCAAAGTATAAGCAACAGGATAAAGATTCTGGAGACTTGAAGAGAAAGAAGATAGGAATTATTGTTCCGGAGAACGGGAAAGACAGTAGACTAGTGAAATGTAACGGTATTCCCAGGAAAGACTAAAAGTTCTTTTGCAATAGTCATCATGACAATAAATTGAAACCAGTCAGCATGATTGTGGGCTTTTCTATAGCCATCTTCAGCTGACCAAGCATGAACATGGAGTCCACAGAGAATAGATTTCACCAGAATTGGTGTTTACTGGAGTCCACAGAGAATAGATTTCACCAGAATTGGTGTTTACCAGATAAGCATGGTAGAAAACAATGGGGTGAGGAAGTTGAGAGGATGTGCAAAGAAATTATCATTATTATGAATCATGGAATCTCAGCTATGTAGGAGAAAAGTGGTGACCCAGAGGAGATTGAGGATACCAGGAACAATAGACTGTTGGTCTGGATGGGACCAAAGAACTGTAAGAGTCCATGAACCAGAAGGACAGGATTGGAAATAATACAAAGTTGGGTCCAAGATGACACATTTAAAATTGAGATGATGAAGAGAGTGCTAGTATTGGAAATATGACATGCGAGTGGGTGGCTAAGGTAGGAGGAAAGACACAATCTTTGGAGAAGGAGAAGCCAAGTACCGGAAAAGGATGTCTATGTGAATAATCAAATCACCAAGAATAACCAAAGAACTAGAATTTGAAAGAGTGACAGAGAGCCAAATGGTAAAATCGTTGAGCAATGTTGGAGTCACACAGTCAGCAGATCCCCGCAGTAGGAATGAGTATAGTCTGATAGCATGAGCTTCAAAGCCAAGGCTCTAGAAGTGGTTCAAGGGGCAAAAAGGATACCTACCCATGATCCAGCCCTAGTGATAAGAATGTTGTAGAAGAGAAAAATAACCACCATTTGAGAAGAACAAAGGCAATATAGTATCTGCAGAAGAGAAGCAAGTTCTAGTCAGCAAAAGAAGGTTAAAGGAAATTTCAAAACAAAACAAAAAACAGATTGAGGATATAGGCAGGGCTTAGGACAGTCTCTTAAAACCCTTTGACTCAAAATTATTCCCATCAGTGGGCGCCTGGGTGGTTTAGTTGGTTAAGTGTCCAATTCTTGGTTTCAGCTCAGGTAATGATCTCATGGGTCATGAGAATGAAGCAAGCAGGAACCAAATTACATAAAAGAAAAAAAGGCTGTGAGGGGAAAACAATTTTCAAGTGTTACAGGTTTACATATAGTAATTCCTGGTCTTATGCATCTCAAACCTGTGAACCACACTGGTCATATTCTCTTTTCTGGTTGTTCCATTCCCCTTCCTCTTTGAGCCCTATAACATCATTTGGCAGTGGGTAAGAATGTCAAAGTAGATGACAGTTATGAGCAGAGAGAAGATAAGACCTAACTTAGGTTTCAGTGAGTGACTTGGTAATATACTGAGTATATGACCTTAAAATCATGGTTAGGACCCATTACAGAAATGAATAATCAGACTGAACACAACTTGGGGAAAATCAAAATAAAATACTAAACAACTTTGGGTCTTCAAAAATGCCAGGAGTCCTGGGCTGTCATACCACTGGGCTTGGAAGTAGCAGTGCATTTGCTACATTTGCCCTTTTGCCCCAAATGATTTCAACAAACAGGATATGATTTACTTTAGCACTTCACCAGGCATCTGGGAGCTCAGATCCCATTGACATATTTTCTGCTCCCCCCAAATCAAAGGTTTTAGGTCCATGTTAGTTATCACATACTGAAAGAAGAGAATCAGTGCAACAATAAAATTTAAAAAAAAAAGAAAAAGAAAAAAGAAACCCACAGTGGCTCAGTCAGTTAAGAGTCCAGCTTTTGGTTTCAGCTCAGGTCATGATCTCAGGGTCCTGGGACTGAGCTCCACATCAGGATCCGTGCCCAATGTGGAGTCTGCTTCCTCACCCCATTGTTGATTCTCTCTCCCTCTCCCCGACTCTCTCTCTAAATTAATAAATTTATTAATTTTATTAATTTTTAAATATTAATAAATCTCCCCCTAAATTAATAAATAAAATCATAAAAAATAAATAAATAAATCATAAATAAATCATAAAAAAACCCCACACAAACACATAGAGAGATCATTCCCAGAAGTTTTGCCAATGCATTTTTAATGCCTGGGATTGAGTGTTTTTTATTATTTTTTTAAAAGATTTTATTTATTTATTTTAGAGAAAGAGCAGGAGCAGTGGGAGGAGCAGAGAAGGAGGGAAAGGGAGGAAGAAAGAATCTTGAATCTCAAGCAGACTCTGTGCTGAGCATGGAGCCCCACTCGGAGTTCAGTTCCACGACCCAGAGGTCATAAACTGGGTCAAAACCAAGATTGGAGGCCCAACCAACTGAGCACCCAGGCACCCCTATTATTAACATTTTTTAAACTTACTTTGTTTCTAATAATCTTCATGGATGTTTGAAATCAAAATTAGTCTTGATTAGATATTTTCTTAAAGGGTAAATGTGAAGTCTGAAACTACATCCTTCTTTAACAGTCATAAGCATTTTAACTTGAGTTAGAATATGTTAGGTCTTACAGCATGCAAAGCAAACTGAAAACTGAAAAGATTTTTTCTAGATGCCCAGAAAAAAACAGCTATAGATATAGATTCTGTAAATTAAAGTGAAAGCAATAAAGTGGAGTCTCTTGTATATAAAGATGATAATACTAAGCTGCCATTAACAGAGCATGTGATTTTAAAATTGCTTTTTTATATAGTGATTTAATCCATGATGAAAGCCAGACCTGCTCCAATTCTTCTTTTAATTAGCTACATTCAATTCCAATTCATCTACTCATTCACTCATTCCTTTAATCAACAAACGTTTATTCAGTGGCTGCTAAGAACCAGAAACCATGATAGACACAGAGGATGCAGAAATGGATTAGTCTAGTGAGGGTGAGGCCGCAAAATGCAGTGTAGTAGTTAATCTACAGAGAAATGTACAAGATGTCAAGAGAACAGAGAAAGGGAACTTACCATAGCCTGAGGGATGAGGCTAGTTCAGACCGCAGAGACTTCCAAGAGGAAGTAATGTTAATCTTAGAGTAAGAAGGATTTAATTAAGTAAAAGAGAGATAAGAATAAGTAGGATAAGGAGACAGCCTGAACAAAAACATGGAGGTACGAAGAACACAGTACATGCAGGAAATAAAAAGCAGTTACAGTTAGATATAAGGTGCTTATATTGGTGAAGTTATTCTGGAGAAAAACAACAATATATATATATATTCATATATTACATTCTTATATTTGTATGTGTGTATATGTGTCAGCGTATTTTATGTACAAAATGAGATTTATTATAAGAAATTGGCTCATGTAGTTACGGAGGCCGACAAGTCCCACCATCTGCTGTCTTTAAGCTAGAGACCCAGGAAAGCTGATGGTTTAAATTCCAGTGTGATTCTGAAGGCCTGAGAGCTAGGAGTGCTAACAGTGTATACCGCAGTTCAAGGGAAGAAGCAGACTGACGTTCCAGCTCAAGAATCAGGCAGAGAGAAAGAGAACCTTCCTCTACCTTTCTGTTCTATTCAAGCCCTCCTCAGGTTAGATACTGTCCATCTACATAGGGGAGGGCAATCTGCTTTACTCAGTCTACTAATTCAAATTCTAATCTCTTCTAGAAACACACTCATGGGCACACCCAGAAATAATGTTTAACCAGATACCTGGGCATCCCGTGACCCGGTTTAGTTGACACATAAAATCAACTATTGCAGTGCTCCAGTACAGTGAAAGGGACTCAGAGGTGCGGTTTGTGCGGGTGGCTCAGAGACACCTGCTGGGGTGCGTATCATCTGAACCTGCCAACTGGATGTTCACTGTATCGCTTTAACTAAATGACCAAGGAGGTGTGAAAAGAATAATGAAAAATATTGGAAAAGAAATGTCTGGATTGGAAAGAAGATACAGCCACTTTGGACCTCAGTTTTCTTCCTTTATCTTAAAAGTTGTGGAAATGAAATAGATGAATTCTGAGAATCCTTCGGGAGCTAATATTCAGTAAGACTTAAGACCCTAATTTCAAACTGTTTAATAGCCACACGAGAGAAGTGCACCTCCCGGGTCACTGCAGAGGCCCTTAGCTGGAGCACGAAGCCTCAGCTGTCAGTCCACATTGAACACACATCCTGGAGCTCAAGCATTCCTTCTACAAAGGAATACCTGCTTTGTAGTTCCTCAGGATGAAAAATGATAGGGAGGCCCATCTTTGTTTCCTTTTGGTTCCATTATGTTCACAAACTTCTTTATCCAACAAATAGTGTAAATGGTTCATTGCCTTGGTTTAGTTCTTACTCTCAACAGTTACTTCCCAAATTGGAAAATGCTCATACATTTTAAACATTTCTGTTGGAAACATGCAAAAAAGTATAAAGTATAATTCCACCATAATTTTAAAATCAGCTCACTCCATCCATCCAGTTTTACCCTCAGTTAACCTCCATTAAAATAGCAGGGTACACATCTTCGTGACTTTCTTTATTTCATGGGCACATATATGCATACAGTTTTTTGTTTGGTTTCCATTTGGACTTTTTTTTAATGAAATGTTCTCTGCCTTTGTCTTTACCAATTTCTGTCATTAACATCTTTTAAGTTAGCATCTATATTTATACATCATTATAATACCTTCAAAATATTCTATGAACTATTGTAATTTATCAAATAATTAACCTTGATGAACATTTTGAATGTTTCTTATATTTATCTCCTATAAGCAGCTATGATGAACATTTATTTTTATATATTTGTCATTATTTTCTTTTGTAAATACAGTCATAAAAGTAGGATTCTGAGTTAAGGAGTATATGCATTTACAAATTTAATAACCACTCTTAAAGTACTGTCTGAAAATGTTGAACAATTTCTACTTTCAATTCAACAGAGTTCTATTTTTCCACTTTCTTGCCTCTTTTATATTTTCCCTTTTGCCAAAATGATGAATGAAAAGTCTCTCATTTTTATTTTCATTTTTCTGATTACTAGATTGAGCATTTTTTCAAATGTGGACTACTTCTATACATCATCTTTATAATGCTAAATTATTTCTTTGATCCTTTTTTCCTTGACTTGTTCTTGTCAATTTCAATCCTCTTTTTAAAAGATGAATAATAGTACTTCGGGATTTTTTTTGGTCACTCTACCTTTAACCCTCCAGACTTTTCTCATCCATGTCCACAGCCGCATTTACACCGTCAGTTAAACAGATGTACTGGCAAGCAAACGTGATTTGGTCCAGCCCTAATATAAATCCACTTGCCCAAATGTACACTTCATAAGACAACATTTCTTTTGCCAGACAGTACTTTCAAAGGGCAGCATTTCCTTTGTGAAAAATGAGGAAAGCTAAATGATTTTGTAAATATGCCTCTAAGCTGGCCACTGCTTGCTATTTTCCCATTATCCCTAGGAATATTAATATAAATAAGAATTTTGTAATACTTAGTTCCCTAGTAACAGATTTATGCTGAGAGGGCTCCAAGTTTTTGAAATGTTTTTCTATAGCGAAGATACTGGACTTTCGTGCCGACATACTTGTTTCCATTGCATTAAGCTAAAGACCTTTCACAACATACTTTGAATTTTTAGTTTCTCATCAAACCCTCGTCCCTGCAGTAGGAGAATTAGCAGCCTATATAGGTTTGTTTGTTTTTTTGTTTTTTTTTTTTTAAAGATTTTATTTATTTATTCGACAGAGATAGAGACAGCCAACGAGAAAGGGAACACAGGCAGGGGGAGTGAGAGAGGAAGAAGCAGGCTCATAGCAGAGGAGCCTGATGTGGGGCTCGATCCCACAACACCGGGATCACGCCCTGAGCCGAAGGCAGACGCTAAACCACTGTGCCACCCAGGCGCCCCTAGCAGCCTATATAGGTTTTATTTGCATTCCTGGGAGTTCCAGCCCCTGGTTGTCCTTTCAAATCTTCAAAGGGCCCTTTCTCTCCCCTCACTCTGATTTATGTGCTCAGTGTTCTACTGTGATTTTCTGCTTCTCGACTACTGAATTCAGGTCTGCTACTAAAGCTTAAATGCCACGATTACTACCGTATCCTCCTGCTTTAACATTTCGCAGATTAATTGTCAACTTGAATACTGAAGCTTCTGATTACAAATTCCTCCTTTCTTGTTAAATATCTATAACACATTATTCTTCTTATTTTAAATCAATATGTTTTGGAAACTCCTTTATGGCTCTGCCACCTGGCACCAACTGAGTCTAGGAGATAATAAAATAAATAAAATTTCAATGTATAGTATTTGGGGGTAATAAATATATTATAACATAAAACCATACTTATGTTTGCTAGGAAATAACTTGCCTTTTCAATTTTCTCTTTATTTCTTCTATTACTTATAATATTAAACACAGGAATTCAAAAGCACAAAATAAGTTTTTAAAACTCCATAACTAAGGGTAGAGCTGCTCATTTTATGTCATAAGGAACTTGTTTTTTACAGTCTGACCATATCACATTAATGGTTTCCATATTTAACATTCAACATATACATTTTTATTGAAATTTTATATTTTATATTATTTTTTTAAAGATTTTATTTATTTATTTGCCAGAGAGACAGACAGCCAGTGAGAGGGAACACAAGCAGGGGGAGTGGGAGAGGAAGAAGCAGGCTCCCAGTGGAGCAGGGAGCCCGATGTGGGGCTCGATCCCAGGACCCTGGGATCACGCCCTGGGCTGAAGGCAGACGCTTAACAACTGAACCACCCAGGTGCCCCTATTTTATTTTAAATTATAAAATACATGTAATGTAAAATTTACCATCTTAACCGTTTTTATCTGTATGGTTTAGTGGCATTTAGTACATTTGCATTATTATACACTCATCACCACCACCATCTACCTCCAGAGCTCTTTTCAGCCTGCAAAACTAAAATTCTATATCCGTTAAATAATAGCTCCCTAGTCTTCCCTCCCCCAGGTTGCTGGAAACCACCATTCTGTTTTCTGCCTTTATGAATTTGACTACTTTAGGAACTTAATGTAGGTGATAATTGTCGGAGATTAACAGGTAAATTCTCCTAACGCTTTCCACAAAATTTGTGACTAATTTTAACTAATTTTAACAAGGAAAAAATAGGTGTAAATATAGAAAAAATAAGAATTCAGAATCAATCTTCCGGGGTTAATCCAATGGTCACATTATGTTATAATGGTTCAGGTATAAACTAAACTATGCAATCTGCTAACAATTACGTGTGTGTGTATAAAACATATATTTACTGTATACAAGCACAAATCATTGATTTATATCAATTTTGGCAGATTCATTCATCATGCTTTATTTTGTATATCTGTTACCTGATATAACATTTTAAACTTAAACATTAAGAATATTCAATAATGACTCTGTCTGTCTGCCTTCCTGCCTTTCATCTTCCCCATTTTCCTTTCTTCTTTCTTTCCTATTTTGTTTTCTGACTCCTTTTCAGGGCCTAGACAAGGTAGAGGTGATTAAAGTATTTGGCTTGAGCATGAAATTTAAGGGAGCACCAAACTGAAGTGTCTTTTTTGTGACTTTCACTTAGTATGCTGTTCTCATGGTTTACCATGTTGTAGCATGTCAGAATTTCCTTCCTTTTAAGGCTAAATATATTTCATTGTAAGTGTATAGCACATTTTGTTCATCCATTTATTCGTTGACAGGTACTTAGGTTTCCTCCGCCTTTTGGCTATTGTGAATAATGTTGCTAAAGAGCATGGTTGTACAGATATATTTGAGTTCCTTTTCTCAGTCCTTGTATATACCTAGAAGTGGAATTGCTGGATCATATGGTAATTCCATCTTTAATATTTTGAGGAATAGCATATTGTTTTCCATGCTGGGTGCACCATTTTACATTTCTACCAATAGTGCACAGGGTCCAATTTCTCCACATCCTCAACATCACTTATTCTGATTTTTGTTTTTGATGGCAGCCATCATAATAGGTGTCAGGTGGTACATCTAAATTTAAGTTCCATTTTAATAATCATTTTTTAAGAGGCAGTATTTTGGCTAACAAACTCAAATTGTTGTAATCTCCATCATTTATTCCAATAGAAATTAGGCTCTGCTGGGGAGTCACTTAAAGCTCAGCATTCATGAGAGGTAGGACTTAATTCAACCTACAAAAATGACTCACCCAAGAGTGATTCTCAAAGGCAGAAGAGACCAATAATCTAACAACTTATTGGAAGTAGCAAGAGAAGCAAATCAGAATGGGAGAAGAGGAATGCATAGTTCAACAAAACCAAACCAAACCCATGCTATTCTGACATGCCCAGTTGAGAAGTGTTCATTTTCCTAAACTCTCTGGAAATGTTTATCTCTATTACCTGCTCTTTGATTCCCAGAATTCATCACAGTCATACAGCTGAAAGGGAATGTGGAGATCTTTCAGTTTAATCATTTTATTTTATGCTTGAGAAAATTACACCTAAAAAGATTAAATGATTCACCTCAGGCCACACAACTAATTAGTGTCAAGGTTTATAACTACAGCCCCTATCTCTTCCCTCCTGCTTACTTGTTCTATCACAATTATAGAACTTAAAACTCTAGTGTCCCCAAAAAGCTAATTAAAACGTACACCACAATTTGAGTGGTTCTCAGACTTTATAGGATACTAAGAATTACCTAGTGTGGCTGCATACAATGCTTATTCCCCAACTCCAAACCCACATATTAAGATTCACTGGGTCAGGGGTGGGACCTCAAGAATTAAAATTTTACCAAGCAAGCCAGGTGCTCTTGATGACTATTCTCAGAGTATCTTGTTAGACTCACTCTTCTGGGCATTATGTAAAAGCCCTTGTGCTCAAAGTGTGAGTGCTGGACCAGTGGCATCAACACTACCTAGGAACTTGTGAGCAGTGTAAACTCTTAGATCCCACTCCAGAACTACCTAATCAGAGACTCTTGGGGGTGGGGTTGCAATATCTTGTATTAACCCGCTCCTCAGGTGATTCTGATGCAACCAGAGTTTGAGAAACATTGGCCTGTGCTATCGTTCAATGTAAGAAAGCCACTTATCTTATTCTATCACCTTCCAACCAGACGCCTTAGATATCCAGAGCTTCAGATACACCTAGGTAATCTAAAATCTTGTATCATCTTAACTGATACTACCAGGCTTTTTTATATGGATACACGATTTTCTGGAATGTTTCAACACTGAGGAACAAAACCTTTGCTATCTTTGCTCCTTACATGCAATTAATCAGGAAGAAGAGGTTAAGTGAGGGGCACATCAAGTGGCAAATGTTGCCTCTCCCCTTGTGACAGCATTTAATTTTGGGGAACAAGACAACTCTTATCTGCACGCTGCACGTCTCTACCTGCATTGCCCTGCCAGTGCTCTACCAACCTTATGTCTAACACTGAACTAATTATCCTTCTGTGCGAGTTGATGCTTATCTTTTGGTGTGTTTTTATTTCTGTTGAGAACACCAATACCCTCCCTGCCATCCAGGCTAGAAACTGAGGAGTCATTTTCATTGCTTTTCGTCTTTCTTACCAGAGCCAATTAATTGCTTTAACTATCCATCCTGCCTCTCCAGCACCTCTCCCATTCATTGGTCCTCTCCTTTTCTACTTCTAGTTTGGCAATTCCTGTCATTATTGTTACCCTCCTGGACTATGGAACTAGCTCCCTGGTGGCCCCCTCCCACCCATTATAGTTCTGATAGCAATCCCATCTGTGCTCAAAAGCCATTAAGTGTTCTGCTTTATATTCAGTGCAGTTTGTTTATCCTCGTGTTCAAAAGTCTCTGTAATTTGGCATTATCCTTCCTTTTAGTCTTTATTCATTATTTTTATTGAAAATATTTACTGAACACCTGTACTAAATACACATATAGGTATCTGCTTTTCTGCTTCATATATATGCTTTATATTTCTACCAAACTAAGTTACTGGCTTTCTCTTAAATGCCTCAATATTCTTATGTACCAAATATTGCTCATTTCTCTTTTTTTTTCTTTTTTGATTAAGAATGCACTCCTCCCATTGACTTCCTTTTCTGTCCGATGGCTATTCATTTTCAAAATCTCAGTTACCAAGAAGCTTTTCCTGATTCTCTTGCTTAAAATATTTTCCTTTTCCATTAAACTCTCTTAATAATTTTTCCATCCCCACATATGATTTCTTCTGAGCATTATAATTGTCTGTGTCTGTCTGTCCTTCTAGACTGCATACTACTTTGGGTCAGGATCCATACCTGATTTGTCAGTTTATCCCTATGTCTCTATAGGGATATACATACTCACGTATGCAGAAGTGGTTCTGTAAATCTCCAGTGAATTAAATACCTCAGTTTCAAGCTTGCTTCTTAGTCTTTCTTTCCAACTTAAATGACTAAGATCATCTTTGATAGCAATCAATGTCGGTTTGCTCATGAATTCAACCTCCCAAATTTCTAAGCCTGAGTCCTCGTAGGAACGAGATATTTTTGCTTTTTTATTAGAATCTAGATGGTACAACTTACTTATTATCTTAAAGAGTTCTCAATAAAATAATTTGTCCTATAAATAAAATAGGTCCCAAACACTTTTTGAGCTAATTTTAATGATCTCATTCTCATTCTGTATGTTTACTTAACTGAGATCTATTACTACGATCAGAGAAGATTGACATGTATAATTTCGTGTATTCAGGTTGGTACATGATCAGTTTTATGTACTCGTTTCATACTTATTGTCTGGAAGGCAAAAAGCAAGGCAGGAAATGCAGAGTAGGGCCAGGTTAGGGTCAAGTAAGTTTGGCACTCACCTCAGGTGCATAATTTAAGGGAGAGGCCAAAAAACTATATAACCACTATGTACAGACGTGGATCCAAATGGCACTGGCTCCAAATAACAGCCTTTATTTAATTTTTTTATATTTTATTCTTTATGGGCTTTTTATTAATTCTGATTTTTTTTAAATATTGCATTAAGATATTACCTAATTATTCAGTTTGGTGCTCCCTTAAATTTCATGCTCAAGCCAAATACTTTAATCACCTCTACCTTGTCTAGGCCCTGAAAAGGAGTCAGAAAACAAAATAGGAAAGAAAGAAGAAAGGAAAATGGGGAAGATGAAAGGCAGGAAGGCAGACAGACAGAGTCATTATTGAATATTCTTAATGTTTAAGTTTAAAATGTTATATCAGGTAACAGATATACAAAATAAAGCATGATGAATGAATCTGCCAAAATTGATATAAATCAATGATTTGTGCTTGTATACAGTAAATATATATTTTATACACACACACACACGTAATTGTTAGCAAATTGCATAGTTTAGTTTATACCTGAACCATTATAACATAATGTGACCATTGGATTAACCCCGGAAGATTGATTCTGAATTCTTATTTTTTCTATATTTACACCTATTTTTTCCTTGTTAAAATTAGTTAAAATTAGTCACAAATTTTGTGGAAAGCGTTAGGAGAATTTACCTGTTAATCTCCGACAATTATCAGTGTTCTCTTACACAGTTCTTTAAGAGTCCAAGATAACATATTAGATATAAGCTTCTGTTTAGACTCTAGAGGGAAATGAAATGGAGTTTGTGCCCATAACTGCCCTCTACCCTAGCCATGAGGCCTGGTCATGATCCTGAGAAATTACTAGTAAATTCCCCTAAATGTAGTACATAATTTTAACTCACACCAACAGGGGGAAAATATAAGCTAAAATATGGAAAAATACAAAGAAGTTGGAATCAATATAAATTCAATGAATACCGCTATTTGAAGCCCTTGAGCTTCAGTTTGTTACCTGTTTAAAACACACACACACACACACACACACACAAACATAGGACGCTGCCAGGAAAACGTAAATACACGCTAATCATTGCTTCATTGCTCTTCCCTTCTCTGACAGGCCCACAGAATGCCTTTGTTGATTTTCACCTAATATGTTAAGCTTGAGTGCCCCATCTACTCAGCAGTATGTAAATGTGATGGGAAGTTTCTGCCTCAAATTATATCACTGTCAGAAATGTATTGCATTTAATACTTCTGTGTATTTAACTCTACATATAAAATATTTAGCCTACAGGAAACTTATGAATTACAGTCAAGTGAAATACTGCACTCAAGTCGTGAAGCAAAAGAAGCTTTTATCAGCTTTTCAGCTCAAAATATCAATATTCTCCTCCACCATGTTAACACACAGAGGATACACATTTATGTAATTCTAGCAACAGCGATAGTCTTACTTATCATTTCTCCATTTGAGACTTTGGATTAAATAATTATATGCAAATTTAGACAAATTCCTTTTCTACCTTAGGGGAGCTAATTAAGTTTGTCAATCTAGCTGCTTTTGGAAATTGCTTCACATAATATACACAATAATATATAATTCATATCACATTTTTCAATGCCGCATTCTTTAGAACTGTCCACACTCTTGTATATATTTTGGTAATACGCTGTTGAAAATCAGAAGCTGTGTCTAGAGCCTTAGAATTGCCTTATTGTTTTGTTTTTGTGTTTGTCTGTGTTAACAAGAGCATCTTTTAAGTTCAATGTGTTGTGAGAGCCACTAAACACTCTAACTGGCCAAAAATCTTTACCTACTTGATATTCTCTGCATACCATATACAGTTTTAATATACAGTTTTCAAACTTATTATACCCAGCACTCAACTGTTGCTCTACCTTTAATCTTTTCTTTTTCAATTAGGAGAAGAGCCATCTTTTAATGTTCATTGTCCCAAAGTCTTGAAGTCATTCTTGATTTCTCTCTTTCACATCCCACGTCTGACACATGAGTAAATCCTACTAGTTCTTTAGTTAAGAACACATACCACTTCTCACCATCTCTGCTGCTATTACTCTAATCCATACTACCATGATCTCTTTCCTGGGTTGTTGTAATATGTTCCTACCTGGTCTCCCTGCTTCTTTACTCTACTCTGCCACAGTCTGTTTTCAATAGTTCAATCTAAATGAACCTGTTATTCTTTTATTCAAAACTGTCCGATGGCTCCCCATCTCATTTTGGCAAGAGCCAAAATCCTTACAATGGCCTATAGAGTGGAACATGATCTGTGCCTTTCCATTTTGTTATCGTTCTGATGAATGGTGCATCTGATCTCTTTCCTTTTTCTTAAATATGCCAAGCACACCGCCCTCTAGAACCTTTTCGCCAGCTGAATTGTCTTCCTGGATTGGTCTTCCCCCCACCCACCCACCCTGAGCTTTGTGACTTATTTCTTCACCATTGTTTAAAGGGAATCACCTTCTCACTGACACCTTCCCTAGCCACCTTTTTTAAAATGCAATACCCCTCATACTTCGGCATTTCATAAACTCCTTCCCTGCTTTATTTTTTCTCCATAGCATACACAATTTCTAATCTATAATTTGCTTACATGTTTTATTTATTAGCTGTTTTCCTGCACTAAATGAAAGCTTTATGAGGGCAAGAATTTTTGTTCTTTTTGTTCACGGATGTATCCCAAGAACCTAGAATAGTGCCAAAATATAGACGATGCTCAATAAATATTTGTTGAATAAATACTTTTTTGCACCTAAAAGATACTGAAAATTATCAAATAAAATTGAATTAGTCAAAAACAAATAGCCTCTATGATTTCCTTTTTATATAATAAAAAAGTATTTGGACAAAACATTGTAAGAATATCAAATTATCACTCTTCAAGTTTTAGAATTCGAAATATACACTACTGGGAAAGTGATATTTATATTCATTTTGTGTCCAGCCACTGCTTCATTACTCATTTATAACAGTTACCATACTTAAATCGTTACTTGGGTCATTTGCTAGGGGATGCTAATTTTATGTAAAATTGTCATTTCTATTTGTTTTCTTAACCTCTTTCTTTAACCAATATGTTTTCTATTTAAATGGACATCTCCAAAAATATATATAGCTTTATTAAAGCTCATATTCAATGAAAACTTTGCTGGTCAGCCTCTGTGCTTCTAGAGTATTGTAGGACCATTTATCAGGTTACCTAGTTGACTTTCAAGCATCTGAGTCAATGAGATATCATTTCAATCTAAAATTGGCCCAGCAATAAGCCCCAGATGGTTGTGGGCAACAAAAAGTCTTGGACAAGAAAAACAAGGTAAAGGATCCAGACAGAAATGCCGAAAGGTGCGGTGGATGAAAGTGGGCTTATAGAAACCACTGTCGGTGGGAGATGTTGAATGCATCACAGGTTTGTTGAGTGTTTAGTTCTGTGATTCGGCCTGCCTTCCATTTAGGATTTATAGAAAGCTAACTATAAAATGTGATTTTGGAGGCTTTTCAAAACTACTTATTGACTAACTAGAGAATGAAAGAATATTAGAACCAGGAAGGATCTCAGGAGTGATTGATTCCAACGTCCCCTGATGTATAGAAATCTCTTTTCCCAGTCTTACAAACCCACTCATTTCACTTTTGAACAATCCAATTATTAAAAGCCTTTCTCACACTATGCCAAAATCTGTCTCCCTATATCATAAATGCACAGCTTCTGGTTGCCCTTTATTTATTTTTATTTATTTTTTTAATAATTTTTATTTTGTTATATTAGTCACCATACAGTACATCCCCAGTTTTTGCTGCAATGTTCCTTGATTCATTATTTGTGTATAACACCCAGTGCACCATGCAATATGTGCCCTCTTTAATACCCACCACCGGCCTATCCCAATCCCCCACCGCCCTCCTCTGAAGACCTCAGTTTGTTTCCCAGAGTCCATAGTCTCTCATGGTTCATTCCCCCTTCTGTTTACCCCACCCCCTTCATTCTTCCCTTCCTTCTCCTACTGATCTTCCTATTTCTTATGTTCCATAAATGAGTGGAACCATATGATAATTGTCTTTCTCTGCTTGACTTATTTCACTTAACATAATCTCCTCCAGTCCCATCCATGTTGCTGCAAATGTTGGGTAATCATTCTTTCTGATGGTTGATTAATATTCCATTGTATATATGTACCACATCTTCTTTATCCATTCGTCTGTTGAAGGGCATCTCGGCTCCTTCCACAGTTTAGCTATTGTGGACAATGCTGCTATGAACATTGGGGTGCAGATGGCCCTTCTCTTCACTATGTGACTTATTCTTAATGGACACAAGATGCTCCTTGTAATTACCACTACCTTTTCTGAGTATCTAGAAATGAAATATTTGTTCAAAACTGGGCCCCAAAATATTGCCCATGAATCATATTAACCTTTTTTAGAAAAAAACAAAACACTTTCTCAATTTTCATTGTTGACATCATTCAGTTCTACCACACCCTTGATTTCTTTTTCTTTTTCTTTTTTTTAATGATTTTTTATTATATTATGTTAGTCACCATACAGTACATCCCCGGTTTCCGATGTAAAGTTCATTCATTAGTTGCGTATAACACCCAGTGCACCATGCAATACGTGCCCTCCTTACTACCCATCACCAGCCTATCCCAATCCCCCACCCCTCTCCCCTCTGAGGCCCTCAGTTTGTTTCTCATAGTCCATAGTCTCTCATGTTTCATTCCCCCTTCGGATTACCCCCGCTTTATCCCTTTCTTCCCCTACCGATCATCCTAGTTCTTATGTTCCATAGATGAGAGAAATCATATGATAATTGTCTTTCTCTGCTTCACTTATTTCACTTAGCATTATCTCCTCCAGTGCCGTCCATGTTGCAGCAAATGTTGAGAATTCGTTCTTTCTGATAGCTGAGTAATATTCCATTGCATATATGGACCACATCTTCTTAATCCAGTCATCTGTTGAAGGGCATCTCGGCTCCTTCCATGATTTGGCTATTGTGGACAATGCAGCTATGAACATTGGGGTGCATATGGCCCTTCTCTTTACTACGTCTGTATCTTTGGGGTAAACACCCAGTAGTGCAATGGCTGGGTCATAGGGTAGTTCAATTTTTAACTTTTTAAGGGACCTCCACACTGTTTTCCAGAGTGGCTGTACCAACTTGCATTCCCACCAACAATGTAGGGAGGGATCCCCTTTCTCCACATCCTCTCCAATAATTGTTGTTTCTTGCCTTGTCTATTTTTGCCATTCTAACTGGCGTAAGGTGGTAACACACCCTTGATTTCTTAAAGTTTGTCAACAGCACTTTCTGAATCACATCTGCATTTGTTCAATGCATAACAGTCTCCAGATTTTGCTGATTATACACCCCTAGCAATAAAAATTGAGTACATTCCATAATATAGTTACCTTGCCTTATTTCTAATTATATACATAATCTAAAGAGTAAAATAAGCAATAATTTCAAGTTTTATTTATTGTTATTTTTTCCCACTAAAAACCATGCCAATACTTTAAGTGAGAGAAAGGTAATTGAACATATTTTATTATGTTTTGAAATCTTAATTCTTTTATACATAACCATGGGATTATGTTTATACATTCTCTGGATTTAAAAAAATGCGCTTCTAAAAACTGAAGTGTCTAAATAACTCATCCTAACATATTTTTCCACAGTCATTAAGAACTTACCAAAAGCAACATTTTATTCTCTAAGTTTCCTGTGATTTCCATCTCACCAAGTAGTCATCTCACCAAGTAGTAATCTCTTGTTTTATTAATTTATGCTTTTATTTCATGTTTATTTAGTTCGATTATGTGCCTTGAATTGGGCAGGTTTTTGAGAAATATATTAAGACATAGATTGTATTTACAAGGAATTTTGTTTTCTAGTAAGACAAATCATAAACAAAAGCCTGTGATACATGGTGAAAAGTGATAATTACAACCAAAGAAAGGAACAGATTAAGTTCTGTGTGAATTGACAAAATATAATTCATTTTTATTTTAATAATTTTAAAATTAAATCTTATGCTGCAGCCTTCCTCATTATTTGTTTGGCTCCTGTGAGATAAAACTGGCTAAAAGGCAAATCAAGATTTCATTCACAAATTATATTCGACTGAAGGGAAATTGCAAAATTGTTTCTGGAGAGTTGATGCCTCTTGTCACTATTATATATTGTTTCTGCATTAGTTTTGTCGTCCATATTAGAAAAATTTAGTCCTTATCCTTTGCTGACCAAGCATAATGCAGAACAAGCCCATAAAAATTATCTTTTAATCCTAAATATTTACCCCTTGTTTCCACCATTGGTTATATCAGAATTTATTTATTTTCTCCTCTTATTCTTCTTTCATCTCATTTTTATCGCCATAACAATCATTAAACAAATGTCCACCTATCAATCATTTCTAGTAAGGTAACTTAAAGGTTTTATAATCCTAAAATATTTCTCCAACATGAAATTTTATGAACAAATATTTGTGTTAAGAAACTTCATTACTACACTCTCTTTTTTAAAGTTTTTATTTCCTTACTTTGTAATTATACAGCCAAATCCCAATTTCTAAATACAGTTCTTCAATAAAAGGATCCAGAGATCCTTAGAGAAATGGCTGATTTTAAAGCTGGGGCAGGAAAATAGAAGAAGAATCTGAAACATGCCAGAAAGTAAGGAAAATGGACGTGCAAGATCTAAAGTAGTATTGAACTTGGTCCATTGGAAAAATAGGGTTAAAACAGGGACATAGTAGCTAGAGCTTGGTAAGGAAGGAAAGAGATGGAAGAGACTTAAGGATTAATTTTACCTTCCAGAAAGAAAGCCTTAGACCAGACGGCTTCATAACTTACACCCGGAAAATGGAAGCCATGCAGTTAGTCCAAACAGAAGTCCGGCTTCAGGTGTCTCCCACAAACCCCAACAAAACACAACCACCACCCTCTCTTTAGCACCTTTTATGTGAATTCTATTTTTATAAGTCACTTACAGCTTTGTCTTTCACTGAACTGCAAAATTTTCAGTTTAAGTATCAACTTCTGCATTTCTTTGGTATTGAAAGTGAGGCCTTGAGCCATAAACTTATTAGCATTTTTATCACTAAATTTCTCTATTGCCATTTACAGTTACATCGAGAGAATATAAACATGCTTTTCCTAACATCATTTAAAGTTCCCAAAACCCAAGTGAAAGGAACATGATGGCCCGACAGAGAAAAGGGATGCATTTACCTAATTCAAGGAAATGTTGAGAAGTACCATGGAGAAAACTCAGCCTAACTCAGTGAAACAGAAGTATATTAGATTTTAAAAGGCAGAAGGAGGACAATGAAATCCCAGAGACCTTTCTCCAAAAGGCATTTAGTACACTAAAACACTAAATCCCACAGTGGTGTGGCTTTTGTTCAAAGCATTTGGAAATTTTCTTGAGTGCTATTGAATTTTAGAAGTTAACAACATGACTGTAATGATTCCCAGCAAAACACCCCTGAGACAGACCTTAAATTGTAAGGACCCAGTGCTCTTAAGGTACAAGTGCATTCCACCCTGTTTATGGAGAAAGTGAGAGTTAAGTGACTCTTGGGATTTTTAATTTCTTCAAACACAAGCTGTGGTTGGTTCCCCTTTCTCAGGGAAAGGAAGAAAAAAAAAAAAACTCAAGGGAGAGAATAAGAATTCACTCTCTATCATGATTCCACTTTATCCAATATTTTCTCAAACATTCTGTAGTCGTTCATGGACCCTCACAGAATTTACAGCCGGGCTTGCGGGGCCAGCTACACCTCTCGCTTTTCTAACACTGTCGTCAGGAAAGTCTCCCTGTAATGGTGTTCAGGAGCTGCCCTATGGTGCTTATAGCACACTTACTATCTTAAAGACCAAAAGACAAGACTTCTAAATATTAACTCTTAAAAATTAATGAATGGTTCATTTCATGACACCAGCAATACTAAATCATAAAATAACATGACTCAAAATTGTCCTTAACTCAGGATCTCCCACAGTTCCTGACTTCTACATTGCAAAAACGTTGTGCACGATAGGTATGGAAGACTTTAAAGGACCATTTCATATGAAATTTCTACGAATATTATATTTTCCTAAATTGAGCCTGTAGAATGCCTTTCATATTATTCCAGCTTGCTGTTCAAACTCAGATATGTCCTCCGTCCTGCCCCACCTGAGTCCCTGCCTCTTATTTAACCTTCTTGTCTTTCCTTCAGTTCCCTTGCCACTATGAAAGTTAACTTATTTTTATGGTAACTTCAGATTGTCTGTCTCCTCTCACTAGACAGGTGGGGCCTCAGGGACCTTGTCTATCTCCTCCATTATATTCATTTGCTGTGTTTTAAGTACCTAGAATAATGCCTAGCAGCACTCAATAAATATTTATTGAATGAAATATTGTACTATCCTGGATTCAGACTTTGATGACACATCAGAAATGAGCCCCAGCAAAGAGAAGCCTTTTCTCTTGTTTCAATAATTCTTCTCCTGGATTCTTCTAAGAGACAGAGCAAATGTGGGGGAAATTACTGGAGCTAGCAATAACTCCAACAAATAGTCCAATTCTGATGGTGTTGATAAAATATATAGTCTTAGTTGCTAGTATTAAACCACAAATTTGCAATATACCCATACAATAAAATAAAAAAGTTCAATCCCATTGTTTCTTCCTTTTCCCACTGGAAATGGAAAGAGAAGAAAGGAGCAGGGACTTGGTGGGCTCATGAAGTCAATAAGGTACAGGAAGCCATGATTTCTTTTGGCTTCATTTTCCCCAGAGAAGGTGCTGAAAGAAGAGTGAAGGTTGGAGGTATTGCCAATGACAGGGAGGAGGTGGGCCTGGTTGTAATGCTCAGAAGGCAGGAGGAGCTCAGCATATTCCAAGCCTCTGTGTTCATATTCAAGGCAGTAGGAAAACAGAAAAACCTTACCGTCTTCCTTTATTGCCCTGTTCCAACCAGTGTCCTCCTTCTGATTTAAATGAAACCCTTCTCTTCCCAATATCTTCTCCTTTCCTAGGAGCTTCGGTCTTGGCCATCTACCTTCCTGATGCCAGGCTTGCATGGCTACAGAAGCTTAGAAGTCCTTA
Organism: Ailuropoda melanoleuca; assembly: GCF_002007445.2. Classification (NCBI taxonomy): domain Eukaryota; kingdom Metazoa; phylum Chordata; class Mammalia; order Carnivora; family Ursidae; genus Ailuropoda; species Ailuropoda melanoleuca. The sequence goes on along the minus strand of NC_048228.1, from coordinate 35,248,317 downwards.
GTGCCATCATTCAGATTACAGAACAATCCTTTAGAAGTGTTGCACCCTCATTTCTACAATGAGCTTCGAGCCTTAATATTGGACATTTGCCAAAACTCAAGCGGTCCCCTCATAGCAAGTTCCTGACACTCACTGCATCACTTCCCCAGGGTCTCTTGGAAACTAAACAGAAGAAATAATATTTTGATGAAATGAAAAACATGCTACTTTTGCTACCAACATTCCCTAAAGCTCAAATTGTATTTGGATGGTATATATCTGTGATTCTAAGCTTCTCAACTCAGTTGAGGGGCAAAATAATATCTGTAGCCTTTGGTGTAAGGGGAGAGAAAGGGGAGAAGAAAACAAAATAAACCTAAATATTCTATTGCCCAACTTGATAAAGATAGTTAAAAAAAAACTAGACTCATTTTTTTATAAATTTTTCTGAGATGTCAACAGAGGCAAATGACTTTAGATAGTTGGTAAATGTTGGAAGTATTTTTCAGTTATTTCTCACTGATTGTTATGCATTAACACATTATACACAAAACCCTGAAGAAACAAGAGGAAAAATATATTATCCTAGGTACCAGTATAAACTAGGTTGTCAGCATGAGTGAGTGGAAATAAAATTGCTGGAAATATTTGTTTATTCAGTTTCAGCCAGTTGACAATAAAATAGAATGTATTAATGTCTCAGTAGACAGTAACTTCAGCCTGTGAGAATATCAAATGGACTGGGAACAAGAGGGAGAGCCAGAGGGAGAGAGTGGGAAAGTAGGAGTGGGAGGGGGAGAGAGAATGGGGTAGCACTGTCTGGACCACACAGAGGCCAGAAACTTAGGACAGTGCAGCCTCCTGAAGTCTCAGCTTCTGGACTGACATGTTGTTGGGTGACCTTGAAACAGACTTGGTTTTATTACCAGGACGAGTTTTGTACATGCTGTAACAAGAGCCAAACCACAGAAACACAACCAATATAAAAACTATAAGCTTGCCTTTTAAGTTCTTTAGCCATTAGTACTTCTATCTACTGACTCGTACGTATCTAAGCTCTGGTTTACTATTTTTACATATCCACCATGTTACACCAGACATTATTGTGATGGCTTTCATGCTAGACACATTTCAGAGGAAAGCGCACCAAGTTAGATAATAGATTGCCTGAGTTCTAAGACCAGCTCGCCCCGTGATTTGCTTTGTGACTATTGAAAACCTAGCATTTCTGTTTTCATTTCCTCATCAGTGAAATCAAACTAATCATACTTGTTCTCAAATATTGTAAGATGTATGGAAGAGATGATAGAGAACTTTTTCGAGCTCTTCGAGAAATAATTTGTGAAAACTTAAAATAGGAGTAGACTTTAAAATACGTAAGTATAATTCCAAATATAAGAAGTATATGTATTTATAATATATTCCAGTCCACCATAAATTATACATCTTGGTGATAATAATAGTGATTACCAATTACTTAGCTGGTTGCCATGCCTGGCATATCGTACATAATCTGATGAATAAGATATCAAAGCTCTGCATTCGTGGAGCCTAAACTCTAGGGCAGAGACAGATAGTAAATAAATTGCTAAATAAATGAAAATAGCCTAATGGCAATTCCACTTAAAAATCAATTGGAATTCTTAAATGATGTGAAAGAAGGACATAGAAATTTAAGACTGGGAGAAGCCAATGTAGGTCGGGTGACCAGGGAAAGCCTTTCTGAGTATGTGACATTTTACAGTGGAATTGTGGAGGACAGAAATGGCAGCCAGAGGAAGAACTGGGCCAGAGAGACTAGCACATTCAGAAACAGGGGAGGTCCAGAGATAGGGGAGGGTTTGTCATATGCCAGGGATAGGAAGCAGACCAATGTGGATGTAATGTGAGTAAGTAATAGCAAATGGTACCTGATGAAGCTGGAGAAATAGACAGGGGGCAAGTCATGGTAAGGAATCTGAATCTTATTCAAAGAAAGTTGGAGGGTTTCCTAATGGTATGCTGGAGTGGTTCTGCACATCTCCTCCCAGCAATATGTTCAATATTGTCACATTGGTAGCTTGAAATAAGGTATCAGGGAGCACTTACATATCTATATAAATTACATGTAAATATACAAGTTTACTATCTATGTAAATTATATGCAAGTTATATGTAAAACTACATCATAATTACATATCTAGATGGGGGCTATACAATTATATACATATGTAATTATTAATTGGACCACCAATTACATACAAGTGCACTGATGTTGCTATGATGTCATTACTTTAATTTTTTTCAAAAAAGAAACAGAGGGGCTTACAATGAAAAAATACATTTAAAAAATTCAATATGAGTAAGAATCAGCCATGACAAAAACAGAATTAGCAAAACAAAAATTTTAAATGAGAGCAACAGTTTGAAAGAAAATATAAAATAATGATGTTTTTAAAAGGCAAAACCTGCACAGTATTATCTGAAGAAATATAATTAAGAATTTCAGATCGAAAAAAGACAGGAATTCTCATATTCTGAATGTGTTTCATGTTTTATTCAGGATTGTTGGAGATAGAAGTAATAAGACTTAATAGTGAATTGGATGTGGTAAGTGGAGAAAAGTGGAGAAATCCAGGGTTTCTATAAATACGGACATGGGGGGGAGGAAAACAAACAGATGTAGAGGGGTGAATTAAGACCTCTGTTGAGTTGTGTGAGACGCTGACTAGAGCTCCACGTGTAAAAGTAGCAGTTAGATAGACAAGTCTAGATCCCAGGGTGTGGGCAGGTGAAATGAATTTGGGAATTATCAGACTAGAGGAGTATTTAAAGCCACAGGTGTTGATGAGATGCCCTAAGGAGAGAAGGCAATGTGGATAGAAAAGGGCCTGGAAGTGAGTCAGATGATTTCGGTGTTTCCAGACTAGCTAGAGGGGAGGCAGCAAGCCGACCAAGGAGAAGCCTGTGCATTGCATATTTCGTTTCTAGTGATGCAGTCAGTGTGGTGTACTGAAAGGAGACCTCTGCAAGAATTCAAAACAACAAAATCTAGGCCTTGTTTAGATAAGTTATTTAGTTTTGTTATGTTCTATAAAGAGCAATGTTAATATATTCTAAACAATCTTGAGATTCTGGCACCTGTCGTTTGATGTTCTGGCTGGCCGAAATAATTGTCTTACATCAGATATATTATAGGAAAAGGCTAGAGAGTGAATATTCCTCATAAGAAAAAAATGAATTCAAAATCATGTTTCCAAGGGTCTTCCTAGTTCTACCTTCAACAGATCCTAAAACAAATGAAAGATACAGGCCTTTGCCATGGCACACAGCCAAACTGCCATTAGCAAGGCAACCCAGTTATCAAAATTCAGCTTCTAGAATCAATAGAGAAAATTAATATTATTCTTGCTTGTTATGTACAATTTTATCTGTTCAGCATTGTAGAGGGTTTGTTGTTGTTGTTAAAGTAAAGTAAATGGAACTCCTACAATAAATTACGGATTTCTATTCTGGGTCAATGTTATTATACATATTTTTGACTGGGGGAAAGGACATAATCTATCTGCTTTTCTCCAAGATTCTGAGGTCTGAAGTTTCTGAGAAGTTTTAATATTCCCCATTTATATACCCAAAAGTGTTTTTAACTTGGTGCTGCATTTATCCAGTAAATTTTGACCAATTTTCAAAAATCAGATTCCTTAAATGATTTTCTTTCACCAAATGTTCAAGTGTTCATAGAATGACTTTGCTCTGAAATGTACACTCAGTGAGATGTGCCTCAGTGAATGTAACAGAGAAACGACTTACCTTCTTTTGTATTTGCTCTGTTTCATACCACATGCTAAATGTTATCTATATGTTACCCACCATGATATTCACAAACTCTAATGAATTAAGCACCTCTGTCACCCAATTATAAGAGCGAACTTTAAAACAGCCCTGTGTCTTGCCCAAAGTCACATAGCCAAAGAGTGCTAAAGCTGAACTTGAAACCCATGCAGTCTGACCTCAGAGCCCCATTCCCAACTCCTCTGTTGGCCTCTTGAATTCTGAGGGCTTGTCTTTTAGGCAGCCATAGTAGAACTATCTGGAATGCCATACTGAACCATTAACTAGCACGGTAATGTTCTTTCTAAATATAAAGAGACTACTGAATTTATTTTGAGGAAAGAAGAAGCATTCTTCATTTTGAAAATTGGTGGTAATTTCAAGACTTGGCAATACTAGTGTAGCAGGAACTTTTTAAAGAAAAGAATGAATCGTTCAAAAAATGAACTGACCTACAAGAAGTACACATTAGCAAATGTTTTAAAATTGAGGCGCTTGGATGGAAATAGCACTGGACAGGGAACCATATCATATGAGGTTGATTCCCAGTTCTAATGGTAAATTTCCTTCTTGACCTTGAACAAGGTTCTTTACATTTTTAAAATCTCAGCTTCTTCTATGTAAGAATCAGAGATAGCAGTTCCTTTGTGCCAAGGGCATATTTGTTATGGAAGAGATATTATATGTGGCAATATTTTGAGCTACTTGAGAACAGTCCTCAATAAAGGTAAAAGAGTAATAGTATGTAAAATAATCAAAGCCATAATAAGAAAAGTTGTATGTCCTTACATACCACAGTTCTCAATAAGATTGACTGTCGTTGTCATAGCCATATTTTAAAAAAAGCAAAACTATTCAATTCTAATAATGCATGAAAGCCCATTTCTAAGCTCACAGTATGTCCATTTTGAAGGAAATATTCTACCTCATTGCTGGTATTTCTTTAGACAGATATAATAGAACTAATGTATTGAAACATGGTCTTCATTTATTTTCTGATTAATCTTTGTTATGCTTGACAGTGATTCACATCATTAAAGTACCAGATCTGGATTGTGACCTTGACTTCCTGATTTAGAGAAGTAAAAGAACAAAATATTTTTTTCACAAAGTCTAGGTAGAAGAAATGAGTTATTATAAATACGATATGCCAAGTCCCTTGAAATTCATATGAACTTTTAAAATATCTTTCTTGTCAAATAAAAGATCAACCAAAAATCAATAGATTAAACAACACAATATTAAAAACCTGTTTTTTTTTCTCTCTCTTGATCAAATACAGTTGGTCACCTTAGAGAATAACTGAGCTGTCATGTCACCAAAACATGTCAAATCAGCCTCACAATATTTTTATTAGGAAAAAAAAAAAAGGTAGAGGATTGAGCCAATAGGAAGGAGAAGTTGTACTTGTTTTTACTTACACCAAAGAGCATGATCATGATGAAGAGAATCAAGTTTGAGAAAATTAGCACAATAACCGTAAGCAGAAAACATCCCCAGGTAAAAGAACAAAAATTTATAATTATAAAGCGTGTAAGAGTACATAAACAAAAGTGACCATTATCACTGACATTATTAATTGAAACACATTTTCACACAAGCCTTCATAGTTCAAACACTTACTGAGGTTTTGTGTTTGAAGCATAATCATTGTATTTCATCGGTCATACTTCATATGCTGAAGCAATGGGGAAATTGTTCAAAACTTAAATTCAAATTTAAGCTGCCAGACTTTAAAAAAAATCAGTGTTCGGTGCCCATTGGTCAGATTTACACATTGGGGAGAAATTTGAGGATAAGTACATCCACAAGTTTTTTTTATGCATGCTCCACAGAATTTTAGTCATTCAAAGGAGTGTTTTCTCACACTGAATTAATGTTCTTGTTCGTATGGGGGAGAGAGGTTTTCTGCCAAACAAATTAATGTAATTAGGGAAACCAAAAGGCGTCAGTCTTGTTGTTAGACCTACTGCAGTTTTGAGTAAAGACTATGAGTGATTCTATGTTATTTCTCCCGGAAGAAGAATATTAATAATGCAATGTGGTAGAATGAGTACAGGTTTTAAATCTGACTGACCTGTGGTCAAACTACATACCCACCTTTACTTGCTCTGCAACCCACCTGAATAAATTATTCAATTCCCTGAAACTTGTGCATGAAATCAGAATAACACCTACCTCATAGACTGTTGTGAGGATACAATGAGAAAATACCTCACCTGCTAGCTCCCTTTCTTCACTCATCCTTTATTTCCCTGGCTCTTTCTAAGGTTTGTAACTCTAAAAAGATTTCTGTACATTTTATAAAGAAACGATACAAATACTCCTCTGAGAACAAAGTACTTTCACAATCTGATAGATCTAAGGCAAAGGCTATAAAAAGTAGATGTTCTTAGAGCAGAATTTCAGATAGCTTTTGCTAATATTAAGCTAATACTTGGGTTTTAGAGATCACTACTCAGAAAGGCTGCCCAGAACACTTTGATCATCAATATTTATGAGAAAGTTCATTCTTATGAGGTGTCGAAAATACAGTTCCTTATAACTTGTGTTCACGTCGTTTTTCTGCCCTCTGGGGCGTTCCGACATTTGAAGAATATGAAGCCTACATTAAGACTTCTCACCAGCCTGAAATTCCCAAACTCACAAACCTTTTATCAAATGACATAATTTCTAGAACTTTCATCATTTGAGGCATTCTTTAGCAGATATGCTCCATTATGTCAAGTCATTTTTAAATAGAAGTGAATATCATATTCCAAAAATGTCTTACCAATGCTGAACAATAATAAACTATTATTGCTGTGAACATTTATTGCATATTTGTTATATGCCATGCATTGGCTGAGATATTTGAAATGCATACTTCTTAATATACCATTTTGTTCAAATTTTATATTTAGTCATCTGACAAAGTGTTAGCTAGCATCTACAGTGAGGTCCTATGGCATAATGGTTAAGGGCTTAGTCTCAGAGACAGACTTGCTGGATTCAAAAGCAGACTCTGGGGGCACCTGGGTGGCTGTCGTTAAGCATCTGCCTTTGGCTCAGGGCGTGATCCCGGAGTTCTGGGATCAAGTCCCACATCAGGCTCCACCATGGGAAGCCTGCTTCTTCCTCTCCCACTCCCCCTGCTTGTGTTCCCTCTCTCACTGGCTGTCTCTCTCTCTCTGTCAAATAAATAAATAAAATCTTAAAAAAAAAAAAAAAGCAGACTCTGGAATTGAATGCTATTTACTAGTTCTGTGACTTGGGAGGAAATTGCTTAGCCTCTCGGTGCCTTAGATTCTTCAGTTGCAAAGGGGATTTTAAGATTTACCTTAAATAATATCAAGCAACATATGTGAAACAAACAGAAGAGTGTCCGCTGTGCACTAATTATCATGTAAGTGTTAGTGCCATAGATTCTCTGTACCCTTGTAGAGGAAATGGGCAACTGAATGAGAAATAATCTAACTTAACATTGAGATAAGCGCTATTAAATATAAAGTACAGAAAGTGACAGGGAGTGCTGAGGAAGAAGGTTGGGGGATAGAGGTTAGATATGCAGGTCTGACAAGGCTCCCAACAGAGAGGTGATATTTGAACAAACCTGAATCAAGTAAAGGAATGAGCCAAGTAAAGCCTAGTGGGACAGTGAGCCAGGAAGAGGGAATGGCTAGTAGAAAAGGCCCGAGGTGAGATGAGCTTGGAAGATTTAGGGATATTGAGGGAAAGTAAACCATCCTTTGTGGCTGGAAAAGACTCAGCGAGGTCAGTGCATGATTCAGAATTAGGCAGGGGCCCGATGACATGGAGCTTTGTGGGTAATGTCATGAGAGGAACAGAGAAGTAAAGCACCTTGCATAAGGTGACAGAACTAATACCAGTTTTCTCTGACTCTGAACCCCACAGCTCTTAATCATTTTGCTGCTTGTTATGAACAACATATTTTACTCATATTAGAATTCTATTGATGGCTTTATAAGTGACAGATGGCAACTAGATTTACTGTGGTGACCATTTTGCAGTGTATACAAATGTCAAATCACTATGTTGTACACCTGAAGCTAATTGAATATTCTATATCAATTATACCTCAATTAGAAAAAATTCTGTCGGATTTTTTGGAAGTCACAACACAGTCATGACTTATATTGAGCGTCTTGTCAAGTGTTTCAGTATTTAAATGTGTTTCTAGGGGCGCCTGGGTGGCACAGCGGTTAAGTGTCTGCCTTCAGCTCAGGGCGTGATCCCGGCGCTATGGGATCGAGCCCCACATCAGGCTTCTCTGCTATGAGCCTACTTCTTCCTCTCCCACTCCCCCTGCTTGTGTTCCCTCTCTCGCTGGCTGTCTCTATCTCTGTCAAATAAATAAATAAAATCTTTAAAAAAATAAATAAATAAATAAATAAATGTGTTTCTAGTGGGAATTCTTGTTAATTTGATTCTAGGCTCTTCTGTTTCTCATAATTGATTTTTGAAGAAGTTTACATTTATTCTTATTATTTTTGTTAAAAGAAAATTCAGAGAGTTTTCCTTGATATGAATATTTTATTGAGCAAGAGAGTTTGCAAACGGAGAGGCTTCAAACCGAAACTGGCATGATGTTCAGAAGCATAACGTTACAGGATGGCTTAAAAAGTGAAAAAGAAGTTGTTTAATCTTTACAATGATTGGTTATTACAAGACGGGTTACAAAGAAGGCAGGGGATTACTTAAAAGTGATTATCTTATATCATTTTAGGAAGATGACTTAATTTTCGTTTATGGTCAGAGGTTTTTGCAAAGAAGTAACCTAAATTAAGCTTCACTTCTGTTCATGAAATAAACTAGACTAGGTTTTGCTTTGTGTGGCATAGCTGGTTTTGTCTACTAAGAGGATTGTCAAGCCTAGTCTCCATTTTATTTTATTTTAACATATTTCATCTTACTCTTTTCAGTCTTATTTTGTTGACTGTTCCTCTCCGCTGTGTGAGTTCTAATCAATTTGCTTCCATACCTCCATGCAAAATCCTAATAAAAAAAAAAATGGCACACCAGAACAGAGAACAAAATAGTTTGATAAAAATGCCTGCAGGTTGTCATGAGTCGATTAAATTCTCTTTAAGGTCGAGTGGCCCAGGTTAAGAAAACACTTCCATCCTTAAAACATCTCATCCGTGAGTTTATTAAGGAACATTCGTCTAAGAATCTACAACATTCTCATGAACTCTTAGTACATTTTCTAAAGGAAATTAGTTATTTTGGCATGACCTATTTATCAAACACAAGGAAACTACTAGTATTAATAGCATGGTTACTCAACTATAGATTGCAGTTATTATGTGCTTGAAAAATGAGCCAATGTTCATCTGTCTCACGTCTTATGGAACCAATATTAACCCATATAAATTCCTGAAATATTAGTGATGATGATTCTGTGACTTTATCTACTAGATACAAGGTGTTTGGATCTAAGATATGAACTCTATTACAGTGTAAGCTTTAGTTTTACTATCTGTCTGTCTTGAGCTAATAAATTTCCATTGTACTCATTTTGTTCTACCATTTCTATGTTGAATTACTACTATTAATAAAGAATGTAGAAGAAAAAAAGAAAGAAAAAGAAACCGTAAATCTACTCAATTACTTTTTCTTGTTCATCATGACATCATCTGTCAAGAACAGAACCTAGCCCTTTTTTGTTCCCTTCATTGCAAACTTGATTATAAAAGTCTGTTTTTTCCCCTCCTTTAGCTTTTATCCCAATTCTCATTACATTTTGGATTTTAGCCCACTTGACACTATTCTTAGAAGTTCAAATCTTTCCTTTATCTCTGCCTTTGATTAAATGTCCTTTTTTCCCCCTACACATATATTTTAAATGTAGACTTACAGGGATTATGCTATGTTGTTATATTGTTTTCTTTAGATGTTCTCCCTGTTTTCTTCTTTAATTACAGAGTGTCTCTGTATTATAAGAACGAATGTTTTTAGAATCTCTTATTCTTCTTGAGTGGTCTTTTATGTGATTGTTGGTCTTATATTTATGCTTTTAAGTTTTCTCTCAGCATTTAAAAATATGCTTTTTATCTTTTTATGTTTATGGAGTAAATGATGTGATGTTAGGGATTTACTTCAAAATACCCTAGGGAGGCGGGATGCGTGGGGTGAGACTCAAATGTTAGAATCAATAAAATAAAGTTGGCCACCTGTTGATAATTGTTGAAGGTGAGTGATGAATTCATGCTGGCTCATTATACTATTTTCTCTATCTCTGCATAAGTCTGGAAATTTCTGTGGTGCAAAATTAAAAACAAACAATAGAGATTATAAATTAATACCAGCTTTCTAGAAAGCACTAGCAGAAGTTCTAACAATGCATATGTATAAACCACCAATTTTATGTCTAGAAATCATGGACATGAGTCAGTATTTTTCTTACATGGTGTATCTCATATTATTTATGTAGTATTGAAAAAATGCAAATAATGCAAATATCCAACCATAACAGAATAATTTAATAAACCTTGGTACTTATGATGGAATATATTGAATCATTAAAAACAAATAGACTTAGGTAAGTATATGCAAATCTTTAAACCTTCATTAGATTTTATATATATTTTACATATGTATTCTGTATCATAGACTCATTCATCTGTTTCTTAGCTTTCTTCATAGTATATGTCTTCTTGCATGCTCTGCTGGCCCTCTTCTCTTAAACCTGTTTGCCTCATTTTGATCCTAAGTTGTGACCAACCCCCTTTATAAAAATAAACATTCAGTCAAAAAGACAAAGTAAATCAGTTTATCATTACTGAATATACCTTACAGCTCTGTACCAAAAATAAACCTGGCCCAGCTATCCTAGTGTTGAAAATATTTATTACATAGCTTAAGTTTTTAAAAATTGTTTTTGAGTTCCAGGAAAAAAACCTACAACTTATTTTAAATTGAATGAGACTTAGCAATAGTATGTTAAAAAAAAAAAATCTCATTCCTGCAAAGCAAAGCCATATCAGACAGGAAACACGGCCATGAAGTTCTCTGTAGGGTTGTTTTACTTTAGCCTCTCAGTGTCTTAGTGCATAGATTATCTTAAATATTTAAGGAAAATGTACCATAAGGAAAATCTTTGGTTATGTTGGATTAGACAAATTTATTTTTATCAGATTTAGTTTGATCAAATTTACCATTTATTATACTACATTTCTGTAATATTAACAAGTGTCTTTGAGAGATGTTGTATTTTAACATCGTGACACTGATTTCAAATCCATTAAATAAACAGTGAAAAAACAAAAAATGAAAAAAATAAATATAAGTTCACTTAATCGAGGGAAATTTTCTGAGCCCTGCTACCACAGAGAGAATAAATCATATCATACTTACATAAAATTTTATAATGGTAAATAAATATATAGAAACCTAACCTATTCAGCTACTATCCATTCAGAAATTAATTTAAAAATAGAAAATGTTAATAAGCCAGATAGCCTAATCCTAGAGAAATGGCTTTTTTTTAATCTGTATAAATTTGAAACTGTTCCATAAAAAATTGTAAAGTCTGAACTTCCCTGACTTTATTTGCATGACTGACATTCTTTAAGGGAAAAAACGAACATTGCACCTGATGGATGTCCTTTTATTTGTTTCTGTTGTTCCATTTTCTTTCCCAGACTTGAAAGGTTTATTCTATTCTATAGGTTCAGTGGTCTTCTTTAGACAAAAAAGAACTTAGGTAAGAAGTAAAGTTAGAGTTGCCTGAACGAACTTTCCAGCAGTCAACTTAGATATTTGTCAAAAGTAGTATGACATTTCGCAAGGTAATTGACAGTAGCATTGACTTGATTGTCTTAACGTGTCGACAGCACACAAAAGCTCAAAATCTGCTATTTAATAAGTGGATCGTACCCCCAGGCTAAAGAATAATGAGTGTACTCTTTGGGCATCTTCTCTTTATTTAACCTGCCATTCTGTACCATATGTATTAGAAGCAGACACCACAGTTGTCTGGTTACAAATATAGCTTTTATATATCAGTGTCTCTCTGCATAACAAAGATGAGGTAGCTTTTGCAGCAAGTAAATGGGGGGCAGCGTGGATAAGGGCTTCTGAACCTGATACAGTAGAACTTCAGGAAAATACAGCCACCAAGTTGCAAACATATCCCTTTGTTGCCTTAATTTGTATCTGAACCAATTTATAACTGTTCATCTGATCACCTAGATTTTAGCATGCCATAAGAATATTTAAGTCAAATATATATTTTACTTTATCTCTTAGAATGATAAAATATGTAAGTACATGCATTTTATTTTTTTTTATTTTTTTTAAGATTTTATTTATTTATTTGACAGAGAGAGACAGCCAGTGAGACAGGGAACACAAGCAGGGGGAGTGGGAGAGGAAGAAGCAGGCTCCCAGCAGAGGAACCCAATGTGGGGCTCGATCCCAGAATGCCAGGACCACACCCTGAGCCAAAGGCAGACCCTTAACGACTGAGCCACCCAGGCGCCCCAGTACATGCATTTTAAAATAGAAATACTATATGGTTTTTACAATAAGTGTAAGAGGTGATGCTGATATAAAGCATATCTAGTTGCAAACTGCACAAGAAGTACTTAATGCAGATTCCTCTATAATGCATCCATGGACTGAGATTTAAAATACTTTATTCATTTACTTATTTTGATTCCCTTACTTTAAGAGTATTATATTTAATTGTTCTTCAATTTAAATGATTAAAAAGAAATACGTGATACTGAGGAACTCTACAGATTTATATAAATATTTCTTTACCAAGAGATGCTATTTCATAAAATATTCCTTGAAGTTAAGTAACAGCAATAAGAGATGCCTGGGTGGCTCAGTTGGTTAAGCTTCTGCCTTCAGCTCAGGTCATGATCCCAGGGTCCTAGGATAGAGTCCCACATCAGGCTCTCTGTTCAGAGGGGAGCCTGCTTCTCCCTCTGCCTGCCCCTTCCTCTGCTTGTGCACACTCTTGCTGTCTCTCTCTTTCTGACAAATAAATAAATAAAATCTTTTTTAAAAATCAAATTAAAAAAATAAATAACAGCAATAAGGCTTATGAATAATCTTTAAGAAATGAGTCATTATATCAATATCCTAGTTGTGGATGTTTTACTATAGTTTTGCAAAATGTCACTATTGGGAGAAACTGGGCAAAGTATGCAAAGGATCTATCTGTATTATTTCTTACAGCTGCATGTGAATCTACAATTATCTACAAAAATTTTAATTAAAAAGAAAAAATCTACATTTTTAATTGATATAAGCTTTAGTTTTCAGGTAACACAATATGGTCACTTTTTCTCACCTCTATTTTGTAAACAAACAACCCTATTTCATTAAAAAAATAAAAGGACAGAAGTTTTAAATGTGAACCAAATTTGAGAATAAATCAATGTCTAACAAAACCAATAGGGAAATACTGATGAGTAAGCAAATTATTTAATGAAAAGTATAATTCACATGCATAAAAGAAGAAAAAAACTTTTTAAGCAAATAGTTACTACTACTACAACTACTATAAATCCTAGCATACAACCGTCCTCTTTCTTCACTGATATCACTCCCTTGCTTTGAGATTAAGCTTTATTCAGAGGATTTCTAGGGATCAATTTACCTACAGGCAATTATCTATAGCATCAGGTTAAAATGCTCTTTCACACAATCACAGTCATGATCTTGTCCTTTGTAGTACCGATAGTATCATTTTAAAGCATTATATTAATTAGAAGAAGCAAACCTTGGTGGCTTACCCGTTTCTTTCTAGCTCATCTAGAAAGCTCAATATAGTGGTGAGGGGCTTTGCTCCACACAGTCATTCAGGGACCCAGGCTTTTTCCTTCAGTTGATTTCTCTCTTTTCTAGGGCACAAGTGTCCTCTACTTTATTCCCACACCTAGCTGGAAAGGGAATGAGGGAAAGAGAGGTAGTCAGGAAAATTTGGGAGGTCCAGTAAGGCAAGGAGACAGACCTGGAGGTGGTGTACGTCGCTTCCAACCATATCAGCATGGCAAGAACTCAGTAATACGGGACTCACCAAGGGAGGTTAGACAGTGTACTTGAGCCCTGTGCCTTGGAGGAAGCAGAACCAGATTTTAGGGTAAGGGAGAACAAATAACAGTCTCATCTGCATTTCTTATTGGTTAAACTCTCAGTTGGTTTTTAATAGAATTATATTATCTCTGCAAGGTAAACAATTGCTCTCGAAATTCAGACAGAAGATATTGATTAATAGATATTTATTGGTAAAGTGACACTTCCTTCTGACATGTGCATAACTCATACCAACCTGTCTAGCTTTGATGATTCTCTGCCTTATTACAGGAACCATTTAAACTACCTTTGTTTGTATTTACCCGACATGTAACCGTCAATTCTTTTTGCTCATGTAACCAAAGAACCCTTTTATATGTGCTATAATAATAGCAAAAGCACACATTTATATATAGGTATCTGTTAATATGTTCAATAACTTGTGAATTTTTCTAGTTCATCAATGTGGTTCAATTGAACTAAGCACTCTTTTCACAGCACATTTAAAAATAAATTGGCTGTGTATTCTAAAGGACATGATGGAAATAGCACCCATTATCCTAGCCTCCCACTGCTGAAATCTGTTCTCATACCTGGCAATTCACATTGATCCAGACATGGTGCCTCTCAGGATGGGTGTGGCTAACAATGGCTGTAATATTGATGACTCCCGCAGGACTGTAGTTTATTTGATTTATTCCTAATTGTTCCTCACAAGGAATGTCACAGGAATTCAGCTTAGGACCCAGTGATAGAGATGGATTTAAGACTACCTGTAGCAGCTCTGGTCTGTTATCAGTTCACAGAATTCTTAGAGCGCCTCTCTTAAGTTCTGATTTTCAGAGCAGAGCCCACTTCTGTATAGTGGGTTTTCTTATATGCTTGAATGTCAGGCATACAGACGGCAGCATAGCAGAAGAGTTAAGCACCTAGATTCTAAAGTCAAACTTCTTGGGTTCAAATCTTGACTTTTGCCCCTTACCTGTGTGACTTGGGCAAGTTATTTAATGTCTAATGTACCTCAACTTCCTCGTGTGAAATGTGGAAATACATATTAATACCTAATTCGTAGAGTTGTTAAGAGGCTTAGGTGAGTTATTATTTGTGTATTTGTTAAATACGTGTGTTTGTTAAATAATTGGGACTTCTTTCTTATCGATTTACTTCATATTAAACCCAAACAGAAGATAGAGAATATAACTAATATTCACTCAACTCCTTGTCCTACTTTAGGAGAGTATCCTTCTGACCAGTACACAGTTTCCTCATAATTCATAATGTTCTTGAAAGAATACATATTCACTGTCTAATTCTGGATATTTTTTGTAATGGAATAAAAACATTTTTTAGATTTTTATTAAAAATTTAATATCACACAAAGACTTATATGAAGATATTTATAGCAATTTTAATCATAATAGTGAAAAACCAAAACAACCCAAATACCCATCTTTTAGAGAATGAAAAAAAAAAGTAAATAACAGAATAATACTCAATGGCAAAAAGAAACAAATTCTGTATACATACAACATGCAATATCATAAGTAAATCTCTAAAGACCTTGCGGCACCTGGGTGACTCAGTCAGTTAAGTGTCCAGCTCTTGGTTTTGGCTTAGGTCATAATCTCAGGGTCCTGGGATCAGCCCCACATCTGCTTGTCTCCCTCTCTCTCTGCGCCTGCTCATGCTGTCTCTCTCTAAAATAGATAAATTAATCTTTAAAAGAAAGAAAGAAAGAAAGAAAGAAAGAAAGAAAGAACCCAGACTTAAAGTTCATATATACTATATCTCCATTTATAGTACATTCTAGAAAAAGCAAAACCATAGTGAGATATCAGTAGTTGCCAAAAACTAGAGGTGAGAGGAGGGGATCGGCTACATGGGAGTAAGGGAATCTCTGAAGGTGATAGAAATTTTTTATAGCTTGATTGTGGTCATGATTACATGATTGTATGCACTTTTAAAACTCATCGAACTGTACAATTAAGAAGGGTGACTTTTATTTTATATAAATTATACATTAATAAACCTAACTTTGAATATTTTAACACTTGCTTATGCTTTCTACCTCAACTTTCAAGGTTAGATAGATTCAAGGTTAGACAATCAGAAGCATATTTAAGAAATACCTGCAAATGTATCTTCCCTTCTCAATCACTGGGAAATGTGATGTGAGAGCAGCCGCAGATGAGCCATTTAGAAACATTTTCCTGCCTCCTCCTCTTGCTGCCCCATACAGACCTTCAGAGTCAGAATATCTAGGGGTAGCACCTAAGAATCTGTGTTCTAACAAATTCTTTAGTTCATTCCAAAGTTGTAAAAGCACTGATGTTTTATAATAAAATTAAGAAGTATGGTCATCTTTCCAACGATAAATATAGACTTCACTTACGGTATATTTAAATCTGATGTCTTTAGTTCTCCATATTCTTATACACACAGTAACTTGTTGATTATCACCCTGTTGCATTATACTGTCATATTATTAACCACCTCCTAAACAAGTTGAAATTTTAGCATGGATTGTATACAATAGCAGTGCTTTTCACATTGATCCAAGGCAATAACAACTAAATTTCCAACTCTGCCAAAGGGTTGGAAAAGATGTCTTCTGACTTCAGATGAAATTTATATCCAAATTTCACAAATATTAAAATGGAAAAAATAAAATGTTAATTGGTCTTAGAAGCTTGAACATGGATGCATACCTCTCTTATAATCCCCTTATCTAGGATAAAATGAAATAATTATCACCTCTGGAGAGAAAGCTAAGGTAAGACAAGTAGATAATGTAAAATATACACGCACATGCACTCTGTTGGGAAGTAAAAGGGACAGAACTAAAAGATACTCTTTCACTCTTCTGGAGCCAGATTTCCTGTGAGCACCGATGCATGTAACTTTTACCTGTGGTTAACTGAGTGGTCCACCCTTCCCTGATGGAAAACCCTCTCACTGAGGTCATTGCAATGTTCCCAGCCTTGCTGGTGGATTTTGGAGGCAGTCCAAACTAACTCTATGAACAGTTAAAATGTGTTTGGAATTTAAATGTTGCATAGACTGTCTATGAACCACCTTCTGGAAATTAGCCTTTACTGTGTTTCATTATACCAACTTATAGTACTGACAACAGGCTGCCATTCACAGAAATTAACTCATTCACTTACTAAATCTTTTATTTATTCACATATCTTGGTGAATTACCAAAGCATGAGCCTGTGAATCAGACAGAAATAGATTTAATCTATTTCTTTGTGACTTGGGACTATGTACTTAACCTCCTCCACATTCAGTTTCCCCACATGCAGAGTAGAAGCATGCTTCCATCTATGGTCATTGTGAAAATTAATTGACATAATGGAAAACCTAAAATGGTGTTGATTATTATATTTTATTTTTTAATAAATCTCTATTAAGAATCTCATCTGTGTCAGCTACTGTATTCCCTAGGAAAAGGAAGGCACACAAAACAAGAGATGATCTTCTCCCAGAGGAATTCCACGGATCTCAAATAGCGATGGATTGCCTCTCTAGGAATGTTAAAACTGTGTTGTGGATATCATTACCTGTTAAAAAGACTGGGGGTGCTACTGACACTGTGTGCCCAGGGATTCTAAAACTTCTAAAACACACAAGACAGCCTGAGAAACAACAATAAAAAATTGTCTGGCCCAAAAATGCCAATACCACCTCTGGAAGTGTCTGGAAGCTTCGATCTCCCCAGAGTAAACTCAGTGAGGGACTGATCGGTATGAGAGTGTGATAGCCCCAGCAGGACGAGCTCTGAAGCATTACTTCTTTTTTTTTTTTTAATGATTTTTTATTATATTATGTTAGTCACCATACAGTACATCCCCAGCTTCCGATGTAAAGCTCGATGATTCATTAGTTGTGTATAACACCCAGTACACCATGCAATACGTGCCCTCCTTACTACCCATCACCGGTCTATCCCATTCCCCCACCGCCCTCCCCTCTGAGACCTCCAGTTTGCTTCTCATAGTCCATAGTCTCTCATGTTTCATTCCCTCTTCTGATTACCCCCCCTTTCTTTATCCCTTCTTCCCCTACCGATCATCCTAGTTCTCATGTTCCATAGATGAGAGAAATCATATGATAATTGTCTTTCTCTGCTTCACTTATTTCACTTAGCATTATCTCCTCCTGCCATCCATGTTGCAGCAAATGTTGAGAATTCGTTCTTTCTGATAGCTGAGTAATATTCCATTGTATAAATGGACCACAGCTTCTTAATCCAGTCATCTATTGAAGGGCATCTCGGCTCCTTCCACAATTTAGCTATTGTGGACATTGCTGCTGTGAACATTGGGGTGCATATGGCCCTTCTCTTCACTACTTCTCTATCTTTGGGGTAAACACCCAGTAGTGCAATGGCTGGGTCATAGGGTAGTTCAATTTTTAACTTTTTAAGGGACCTCCACACTGTTTTCCAGAGTGGCTGTACCAACTTGCATTCCCACCAACAATGTAGGAGGGATCCCCTTTCTCCACATCCTCTCCAACAATTGTTGTTTCTTGCCTTGTCTATCTTTGCCATTCTAACTGGCGTAAGGTGGTATCTCAGTGTGGTTTTGATTTGAATTTCCCTGATGGCTAATGATTTTGAACATTTTTTCATGTGTCTGTTAGCCATTTGTATGTCTTCATTGGAAAAGTGTCTGTTCATATCTTCTGCCCATTTTATGATTTGTTTATTTGTTTCTCGTGTATTGAGTTTGAGAAGTTCTTTGTAGATCTTGGATACCAGTCCTTTATCTGTGGTGTCCTTTGCAAATATATTCTCCCATTCCGTGGGCTGTCTCTTAGTTTTTTTGACTGTTTCCTTGGCTGTGCAGAAGCTCTTTATCCTGATAAAGTCCCATAAGTTCATTTTATCTTTTGTTTCTCTTGCCTTTGGAGATGTGTCATGAAAAAGGTTGCTTTGGCCGGTCTCGTAGAGGTTGTTGCCTATGTTCTCCTCTAGAATTTTGATGGATTCCTGTCTCACATTGAGGTCTTTCATCCATTTGGAGTTTATTTTTGTGTATGGTGTGAGAGAGTGGTCAAGTTTCATTCTTTTGCATGTAGCTGTCCAATTTTCCCAGCACCATTTATTGAAGAGACTGTCTTTTTTCCACCGGATGTTTTTTCCTGCTTTATCAAAGATTAGTTGCCCAAAGAGCCGAGGGTCCATTTC
The DNA here is from genome assembly GCF_002007445.2 of Ailuropoda melanoleuca. Classification (NCBI taxonomy): domain Eukaryota; kingdom Metazoa; phylum Chordata; class Mammalia; order Carnivora; family Ursidae; genus Ailuropoda; species Ailuropoda melanoleuca. Next base: position 35,229,302 of record NC_048228.1, on the reverse strand, counting down.
TGGGTTCTCTATTCTGTTCCATTGGTCGATGTGTCTGTTTTTGTGCCAGTACCATGCTGTCTTTGTGATCACAGCTTTGTAGTACAGCTCGAAATCCGGCATTGTGATGCCCCCAGCTTTGTTTTTCCTTTTCAACAGTTCCTTGGAGATTCGGGGCCTTTTCTGGTTCCATACAAATTTAAGGACTATTTGTTCCAGTTCTTTGAAAAATGTCCTCGGTATTTTGATCGGGATAGCATTGAAAGTGTAGATTGCTCTGGGTAGTATGGACATTTTAACTATGTTAATTCTTCCAATCCATGAGCATGGAATATTTTTCCATCTTTTTATGTCTTCCTCAATATCTTTCAAAAGTGATCTATAGTTTCTAGGATATAGGTCCTTTACGTCTCTGGTTAAGTTAATTCCAAGGTAACGCATGGTTTTTGGTGTTATTGTAAATGGGATGGATTCCCTAATTTCTCTTTCTTCAGTCTCGTTATTCGTGTATAGAAATGCAACTGATTTCTGGGCATTGATTTTGTATCCTGCCACCTTACTGAATTGTTCTATAACTTCTAATAGTTTGGGAGTGGATTCCTTTGGGTTTTCCATATAGAGTATCATGTCATCTGCAAAGAGAGACAGTTTGACTTCTTCTTTGCCGATTTGGATACCTTTGATCCCTTTTTGTCTTCTGATTGCTGTTGCAAGGACTTCTAGTACTATGTTGAATAATAGTGGCGAGAGTGGGCATCCTTGTCGTGTTCCTGATCTTAAGGGAAAGGCTTCCAGCTTTTCCCCATTGAGAATAATGCTTGCAGTAGGCTTTTCATAGATGGCTTTTATGAGATTGAGAAATGTACCCTCTATTCCTACACTCTGAAGGGTTTTAATCAGGAAAGGATGCTGTATTTTGTCAAATGCTTTTTCTGCATCAATTGAGAGGATCATATGGTTCTTGAGTCTTTTCTTGTTGATATGATGTATCACATTGATTGATTTGCGAGTGTTGAACCATGCTTGCATCCCAGGTATGAATCCCACTTGGTCATGATGGATAATCCTTTTAATGTACTGTTGGATTCTATTAGCAAGGATCTTGTTGAGGATTTTGGCATCCATATTCATTAGAGAAATCGGTCTGTAATTCTCCTTTTTGAGGGGGTCTTTGCCTGGTTTGGGGATCAAGGTAATATTAGCCTCATAGAATGAGTTTGGTAGCTTTCCTTCTGTTTCTATTTTTTGAAATAGCTTTAGGAGAATAGGTATTATTTCTTCTTTGAATGTTTGGTAGAATTCCCCAGGAAAACCGTCTGGGCCTGGAGTTTTATTATTTGGAAGGTTGTTTATCACTGACTCAATTTCTTCATAGTTAATTGGCCTATTTAAGAAATCTATTTCTTCCTGTTTCAGTCTTGGTAGTTTATCGGTTTCCAGGAAGGCCTCCATCTCTTCCAGATTGCTTAGTTTTTGGGCATATAGCTGTTGATAATAGTTTCTAATAATCCTTCCAATTTCATTGGTGTTGTTAGTGACCTCTCCTTTTTCATTCATAATTTTATTAATTTGGGTCCTTTCTCT
>NC_048228.1:35099541-35227548 GCF_002007445.2 Ailuropoda melanoleuca | reverse complement strand
TCAATTTTATGGATTCTCTCAAAGAACCAGCTTCTAGTCCTGTTGATCTGCTCTACTGTACTTCTGGTTTCTAATTCATTGATTTCTGCTCTAATCTTGGTCAACTGCTTCCTCGTGAGAGGATTAGGCCTATCCCTCTGTTGCTGTTCCAGATTCTTGAGGTGAGAATATAAAATCTTTAAAGAAGAAGCCCACGNAAACTCTTTAAGGAAGAAGCCCACATCCCTAAGATCTCTATAAAACAAGGGCGCACGGCCTGGGTCCCAGTCAACACTTGGGCTCTGGACAACCCTGCAATCTCTCTTCATCAGAATGACGAGAAGGAGAAGTCCCCCCCAGCAAAGAAGTCCCCCCCAGCAAAGAAAAGATAATGAGTCTGTGGCCTCTGCCACAGAATTAATACATATGGATGTAATCAAATTATCAGAAATGGAATTCAGAGCAACAGTGGTCAAGATGATGAGTAGACTTGAAAAAACTATCAACGAAAATGTTACTGAAAATTTAGAATCCCTAAGGGTGGAAATGAGAGCAAATCTGACAGAAATTAAAAATTCTATGAGCCAAATGCAGTCAAAACTAGAGGCTCTGACGGCAGGGTCACCAAGGCAGAGGAACATATTAGCGAATTGGAGGATGGGTTAGTAGAAGAAAAAACGAAAATAGAAGCTGGTCTTAAAAAAATCCACGCCCACGAATGTAGATTACGGGAGATTACTGACTCTATGAAACGATCCAATGTCAGAATCATCGGCATCCCTGAGGGGGTGGAGAAAAACAGAGGTCTAGTAGAGATATTTGAACAAATTGTAGCTGAAAACTTCCCTAATCTAGCAAGGGAAGCAAGCATTCATGTCCAAGAGGCAGAGAGGACCCCATCCAAGCTCAACCACGACAAACCTACGCCACATCACGTCATAGTGCAATTCGCAAATATTAGATCCAAGGATACAGTATTGAAAGCGGCCAGGACAAAAAATTTCTCACTTACCAAGGCAAAAGTATCAGAATTACATAGACCTGTCTACACAGACCTGGAATGAGAGAAAGGGTTGGGGGGGGGGCATTTTTAAAGCTCTTTTGGAGAAAAACATGCAGCCAAGGATCCTTTATCCAGCAAGGCTGTCATTCAGAATTGATGGAGAAATAAAGACGTTCCAGAATCGCCAGTCATTAACCAATTTCGTAACCAGCCCTGAAGCATTACTTCTTATCTGGAGTGCCCCTGCAGGATGGAGCTGAAGCTCCTCTCTTCCAGCCTTTGCCCTAGATCACACCCGTACTTCCCTCTCCCTTTCCTGGTCCTGCTTCCATTACTGCCTTGGCAATTTATTATACAGACACTTCCTTAATAAATCACTTTCACGTGAATCTTTGTCTCAGTTTTGGCCTCTGGGGACTCCTAAGATACCTGCAATTTCCCTTCCACACACATCCTTTTGGCTCCCACTCCAAATTACATCCCAAATTCACCCGTATATTACCATACCTAGTGCTTGCAATCAGGTCAAAGCTACCATCATTTTATCTGGACTCCCGCAGTTTCCTTTTAACTACCCCAATCCATTTTCTGCATTTCATAAGTGATTTTTTTAATGTAAACTAGATTATGTCATCCTCCTACTTAATAATCTTACAGTTACTTCCTTTTGCTCTTAGAATGAAATCCAAACACCTTGTTAAATTTATTGCCTGCATTATCAGGTCCCTGCCTCCTTCTTCAATGACAATTCCTCGTACATTCTGTCTTTGCTGGTGTTACCTTAGCCACACCGGTCTTTATTTTTTTTTTTCTTTCATGTGTATTTCACCTCTGAGACGTTGTGCTTTGCTGTTTTCTCTGACTGCACTGCTCTCTCAGATTTTCTCCTCTTTCTCCTCAGCTCAAATAGTTCTTCAAAGAAACCCACCCTGACTACTCAATCCAAACTAGAATTCTATATCCTCCAGTCACTTTCTAGGGTTTATTACTGCATTTATTTTCTCCAGATTTGTTATGTGAAATTAACTTGTTTATTTGTTTGCTTATATATTTTCTCTCTATGTCACCAGAATGCAAATTCTTGAGACCAGGGACTGTCTGTATTATATCATCAATATCTATAGTACCTGGCCCATAAGCATTTCATTAATATTTGTTAAATAAATTGAATATGTGTGATTTCTCATGTATGAGATGAGGAAAATGAGGCTCCAAATATTGAGTGAGTTGTCCAAGGTCACATGAGAGTAAGTGGCAGAGGTAGGACTCAGCGGAACTCCCTGTCACATTACACTGCTTTCCCGTGTTCCTCAAGTTTGTTTTGCTCCAGAACTCTGATCATTTCCAACCTCACAGACCCTGCCCTCAGGCCCACGGACCTTTCCTTTAAGAATTGAAACAAAACTGTGCTCAAATGGGATTTGTTTGTTATTGAGATTGGAGAAGGAGAAAAATAGCAAAGATAGGTAAAAAACTGGAGAAAAATGGAAGAAAAAGTATTGGCACAAAGAAGTTGGTAAAGAGACTACTGGGGAAAATAATAACTCTGAAGAATATTGTTTACTTAAAAAAGCATGAATTAGGTAATGGAAAAGACCATGCTGTGGATAGTAAGATACACATTCAACAGAGCAGAGAAAATTAAATGTAAATGATTTTAATGCAAATAGAAATTAAGATATGCAAAAAAATGTACAAATAAAATAATATGGGAGTTTGAAGAAGGGAAATATAAAAAAGATTATATCACAAAGAGTATCCATAGAAAAATTAATTTTAATACAATTAAAATTAAAGGATAAAGTTAATATATTACATAAAATATATAATAGACATCTTAAGGGTTTTCATTGATAGTCTAGGAGTTATTCCTTTTGGCAGCTGTAGATGGCTGAGCATGAAATAAATTGTCCCTGAGTTCTCATCATGGATTCACCTAAATGTATCGAATGTCAAATGGGAGACACAGCATGCCAAAAGAAAACTGCTTTCTTCCCCTTCTGCCTTTCTTTCATTCATCCACTTTCATGTTCATTCATTTTTCCATTGTTATAACAGCTATTTATCCAACACTCAACAGAGAGAGTGAGAGTGTATGATCTTTTCTAGGACATCAAGATAAGATTCTTTGAAGAAATTTAAACTGAACTCAGCAAGAGGAGTACGAATTAACTAGTGCTGCTGTTTAGTATTCCTAGAGTAGACTAAAGAAAAAAATGGATATCGAAATAAAATGGTGAGGGGCGCCTAGGTGGCTCAGTCAGTTAAGTGACTGACCCTTGATTTCCACTCAGGTCATGATCTCAGGGTCGTTGGATCAAGCCCCACCTTGGACTCCACATTAAGCATGAAGCCTGCTTGAGCTTCTCTCTCTCCCCCTCCCTTTACCTTTCCTCCTGCCCCCTGCTTGTGCACACTCTCTCTCTCTCAAAATAAAATAAATGAATCTTAGAAAAAAAAAGAGAGAGAGAGAGAAAGAAAGAAAATGGGGAAGGAATATTTCAGGCAGATGGCAGGGATGAAGGTCCTGAAAAGAGAAGGAGCATGAAATATGCCTTCTTTCCCAAGTTTCAACTTGAAATATCATCTTTAACAATATTATACAACAATTTGTTTTCTTGTGGCAATCTCCCCCTGACATTTGTGGAAGAAGTATATATAATTTATATAATACATGTAATTATGCACATTATTACATGATTAATGTGTAAATATATATTATACATGTTTTCTTTATTACTTTGCATTGAAAGCTAACCTTCACTTAAGTAGTCCAGGTTTACATTAAATTGAACTTGGGCATATATTTCAGAAATCATATAAAAAGAGTTGTGCCCTTTGTAGCTCCAATCTCAAATTTTAAAGCCTTAAATTGAAAAATTCATAAGGGTTTCCAGTTAGTAATTCAGACTAACGAAGTTTAAGAACATCACGTCATCTGTAATACAATTTTGCTTATCGTAAACTTACTATGGAAGAAATGTTTAAGTCACGTTGAAAATAAACTTGTTTTTAAAACTAATTGGGGTTTTTTTTGTTGGGTTCCTTTTTGTTTGTTTTACTTTTTGGGAAAAGCAATGAATAACTCAACATAAAATGGTATAAGATGAAAAGTGAAAGAAAAATTTAACAAGAGACTCAAAGCAGAATGACTCAGTATGTTACAGAAAAGGGGTAGATGAGTTTGACAATAAGGAGGCAGTAAGCAAAATTTTAAGAACCTGCAGTAAGAACTGTACTCTCCATACTTATTTACCTTCTGTATCACTGGTGAAAGGACAAAAGGGTAGTGGATGGATTAGGCTTACTAACAGAAAAGATTTTGTGATACTTGGATGTAGAAAGATTGTTAAATCTAATTTTAAATGAATTAAACATCAAAAAGCAAATAAGAAACCAACAGTGTTGGTTGGCCTTCCTGTCTGGTAAAAGATGAAATTATAGTCTTTAAAAGATCATCTGACCTGGATTATAAAATGGGATGTTTTCATTTTATTCAGAACTTATGCCTGTGTCAAATTTTAGAAAATGGTAAAAAGATGTTGACAAAAATCTTGAAACACTTGAGATGTATATGTAAAAAATGCAAAAACTGGTAAAATTCACATTCTCAAAGATTGTGATGATTTAGAAGACAAGATATGAAGCTTTTCATTTAGCCCATCAAGGTGATCTTAAGGTAAATAAAATTAGTTTAGGTGTGTGAACATTTGTTCTAATGTTTTCCATGATATACCCTGAGTTCCACTGTGGGTCTTTTGGGTAAGAATGTGTTTTTCAATCATATTCTTCCCTCTTTAGACACATATATAATTCAATATAATTTTAGAGACCTCATTATATTATCATTTTGTCCTGTCTGCCCCACATTTTAAATTTACATCTTTTCTATTTGAATACAGACTATTCAAATAATAACGAACTTGTCAGCCATCTGACTGACATATATCTAACATCTTATTGTAACTAGATCTGAAAAAAGTGAAACAATTCTAATGAAGTATGTATGGTAAATATGATAGATAGATTCATTTTAGGAGAAGAGACTTGAAAGTGGAATTAAGTTACTCATCACCTGGTATGCATAGGCTACCTCCCAGGCACATCGCCATACCTATGGTAGCATTCCCATTGGTATAATCCCTTTCCAGACCAGGTTACGGAGAGAGGGGATGGCATATTGGATCCCAAGATACAACAGCCCACAGCACAGACTTTTATTAAATTGGAGGCTTTCACTTGTTTTCTCAGAATAGTATCACTGTACAAATTTTAAAGAACAATCCTTAGCACCTTACAGGACACACAGTGAGCATGCATGTGTGCAAAAATAAATCACATAACTGGCAGGCCTGCTGTTGCAAGGCAGGAATGTGTTCAGTTGACTCTATGCTTCTATTTTTCTTTTCAACCTCTATAGCTGTGCTCATATCTCCATATCCTTATCACTAGGCCCCTGTTGCTCAATTCTTTTATAGTAAGATTGGAATTTTGAAGTACCTTTTCTTATTTCCCTTCTATGTGAAACAAGAGAAAAAAACCGGTGCTGATCGAGTGTCCATTAGGTGCTGAGCACAGTATTGGATGTGTGAACGTGTGTGATTGCATTAAACAGGGCAGCCCGGAGTTGGTCTAATGCACCCCAACTATATCCTCCCTCTATCTTCAGAACAAAGCTATCAGTAATTGGGACAGCTGCAAACAAGATTGCTGCAGGGTGGCCATGAATCTACTTAAGGATAAAGGCTAATTTGAAAAATGAGCGGGACGTCTATGGGATTCCTTCTGCCAGATCTTGCTTTAGAAAGCAGAAACCATCCTTTACATTTCCCCTGCTGGACTCCTTTATTTTTTAAAGTAGATGCAGTTCCTCTTTATGAGATTTCTAAGAACAGCGGTGCTAACTTTGTAGTATAACTCTTTATGCTAAATAGGAAACTATCGATCTCTTTCTGAGCACAACACATTTCTTAAGGAGCTTTACTACATTCATGTAGCACTGGACTATTGCAGGTTAGAGTGCCATATATAGAGAAAGCATCGTGGAAACAAATCGGGGTTTGAAGCCAAACACATACAGATTCGAATTCCAACTCTACAAGCTAAACTTGGATCACTGAGCCTTAGTTTACTTACAAAGTAGGAGACTTTTTTCAGGACTAATTGCAAGAATTGGAGATACCATAGGCAGCCCCTATGAACCTAGCAGATACTCAATCAAGGATACAATAATGACTGGAAGAGGGTAGGAGTAGGAAATGATAATATTTCATCTTTAAATTTATATTGCTTCTTCACCGTATGCACAAAATAAGAGTTTTGAATTGTGTCTTAAATTCATAGCTCCGACTTAATGCCTACCTTTCCTCCAAGGCTTAAGTCAGACTGTACTTTCTCTGGCTACACCATCCCACACAGTTGACTTCCAACATCATTTAGTCTTCCTATAGTGGAAACTGATGGCAACTGCATGTCAGGAAGCCTGTGTTAAATAGGAATTTTGCTCGTTATTCACTGTATGACCTTGGGCAAGTCACTTCAAGTTTATGAGCTTTAATTTCCTTCTTATTAAAATGATTGTGGGGTTGTATTAAGAATTAAGTAGGATAAAACATGAAAGATGTTACAAAATTTAAAGTGCTATACTAGTTGTCCCATCTATGGCTATGTAACAAAACAACCACCAAAAGTCAGTGAGTTAAAACAAAGATTTAATATTTCTCTAAGTTCTGGGCAGTTCTTCAGCTCAAAGTGGTGTCTGAGGCTGGCTCCTTCACTCACCAGTCTGGTGCTTTAGCTGACATGGCTGGAACAGCCAGCCTCTTGCTGAGTATCTCTCTCTGTTAGCAAGTGTCTTTTGTATATGGCGGCTGTGGGATCCAAGAGAGCATGTTTCAAGAGGACAAACCTCAAGCCTCTTTGCAGGATGCTTGTTAATGTTCTGCTGGTCAAAGCAAGCCATGGGGCTAGTCCCACGTCAGTGTGTGAGGTGAACACACATGAACATGGTGCTGGGTGGTAGTATTCATCAGGAACCACGAGTGTGACAGTGTACACACCAACATAAGCGGTAATCTCACCTCTCTCCTATTGCTTTTCCATACCACACTTTTCAACCCTGGCTTCACGTTCTTTTTTGTTTGTTTGTTTCCTTATTTTGAACATGTGTATGTCTTCTCATCTCTTTCTGAGAAGATTGTAAGTTTCTTGATGTCAGTAACTCTGCTCTATTCCTACAAAGCTACGTTTCTGGTATATTAGAATATGTTGGCTTTGGCAACTTTGCAGACTATTTCCAAATTCCTTCCAAGTCCGCCACTCATCAGCTATGCAATCTTAGGCAGGGTACCTAACTTCTCTGGGCCTGCAAAATGGGGGTAATAATAGTCTCTTCCCTTACATGATTGTTGTGAGAATTAAATGAGTTTAATATGAGGGAGAAAAGAAGAACTCTGGCCCAGAATAAACTTTAAACATTAGTGGTATAATATTTAATTAATATAAAGATAGCCTGATGCACTTGCTGGATTTGAGTCTGCTTTCTCATCCCTGAGCCCATTCCAACACCTCATGAAAGGATGGACTTCTTGAGTACTTAATACAGAAATAGTTTGCAGCCTCAAAAAATTTGGGAAACATTTACAGATAAAATAAAATCAATTTTATTTTGAACATTACATTCTCACAATTTAGTTAAGGCCTTGCTTAATATTTTTGTTCATCATTTTTCTTAGTTAAAAAAGGAGGAAACTATTTTATTTATATCCCTAACCTTTTTGAGTTTAAGTAGTCTTACTTGGTAATTTGAGTTAAATATGTCTTAAAGTAGTTATGCTAAAATATTATACTTGAGAAGCTAATGACATTTACTGAAACTTTTTTGTAGATTTCACTTACCTGTAATGCTCCATGATACAAAGTGAGCAAGAACATTTTAACATTGTTTACATGTAAAAATTTTAGTGTGTATATGGAGACCTAAGGGCACTCTCTGAATTATACTCAAGTTATTCCTGCCACTGTGCTACCCTCTCTAGAATTTAACAGGATTACTTTTGAGCAAGGGTATGTAGCCGGGAGCATCAAGCAATCAATTTTCTACTCACATTCCCTCTTTTCCACTCAATGAATTTTACTGCCTTTGGGCAACAACACTTGTACCCTCTAGTTCACACCACTTCTTTCCTCCTCACACCCACAAACAGAAGTCTGCTGACAAAAAAAAAATAGCTTCTCTTTGGAAGAAGATAGGAGAGATTAGACAACAAATTGTCACTGTGGTGAGGGTCAGGACAAGTAAGAAGTTTAAATATTAGATAAATTTATTTTGTAAACAATATCTTAATTAACATTTGGTGTTTTTTCAAATTATGTCATACGTACTTGAAAACCTTAAAAGTATTATTTGCTCTTTTGCATTAAGAGTCATTAAATTCTCCCCACAGTTTTCATATATAGGGAATATTGCCCATGTGAGGTAGAAATATGTGCAGTTTGCAAACACATTTGCCTTCCTTGACTTTTTACTGCACCTATATTGTTAGTCATTTGATATACGTTCATTACCTTTTGTTTTTTTTCTCTTGATCCAAGCATTTTCTTTAAGACGTCTGTTTTCTGGAAGCAAAAGGACATGTAAGGGGGGCCTGGGTGGCTCAGTCGGTTAAGTGTCCAACGCATGATTTTGGCTCAGGTCACGATTTCAGGGTTGTGGGATGGAGCCCTGCTCATACTCCATGCTGGGTTTGGAGCCTGCTCAGGATTTTCTCTTTCTCTCCCTCAGCCCCTCTCCCACTTGCACGCATGTGCACACTCTCTTTCTTTCAAGAAAAAAAAAAAAGAAAGATAAAGGAAAAGAACATGTGTTTCAGTGTTCAACATACATTCAGGTGATCCATGCATGGGTTAGAGGACAGGGGACCAGGTGGAAAAGTGTCAAGAAAAGAAGAGGGACATAATGTTCCTGGTGACTAGAGTCTGAAAGAGAAAGAAAAATGATGAAACAGAAAGATTGTTTCTGTTTTTTTAATGATCTAGGAAAAATAGCTTAGAAGGGTATTCAAATTGTCCAGGCCTATGTTGCTAATACACGATTAAAAAGCATATAAATCAGAACATGGTTTGTCTTTCTCCAAAAAATATATTACTTAACCATTATTTGGTTTGATATATACAATGAACCTGTGCTATTTCTGTGCTAATTTCAAGCATTTATCGAATGGATACTGTGTGCTGGTTATGCACACTCTTCAATATCTTGAAGCCTGGTACGACAGACAGAAATACGAGTAAGTGGCAAAAACAGTTACAGATCTCTGGATGAATGTCTGTGCTTTGCAGAGTGAGGTGGGCTGCAGAGATTTGTCATGAAAACATTTGGAGAAGACAAAGCACTTTTAAAGTCAAAGGTAGCCACTAAACACAGTGATTAAGGGATCTTTTTAGTTCAAAAATATGAAAAGTACAAGGGAAAAGCGTGAGTTAAGCAAAGAGAAAGCAAGATGATAATTTTCCCTCAATTAAGTCAAGATTTATAATATTAAGGACAAGAACTAAAAATACATTTTTCACTCATTTATCGAGGAATATTTGAAATGTTATCAGGAAATGTTTTCTGATTTTGTGGAGGAAAAACCCCAGTTACAGAGAGCCTAACGTGGTGCATCTTTATCCATCCAGCAATACCCACGTGGTTTCTTACTATTTGCCAGCCACCCGAGGCATTGTTGGGAATGAAAGGGTAAGAGAAAAACCAGGGTCCCTGCCCTCACAGAACTTAAAGCGAGCGTGAAACAAATGTTCACCTCAAGTCTTCCGTAGTCCCCTTACGAAATCAAATGGCACAGACCATAAAAGCTCCCATGCTTTATAAACTGTGCACACAGTTTTGTCAGCTTTCTGGAGAAGTCCTAATATCATTAGGAAGCGAATTGGCATTTAATATCTACTTAACTCAGGTCATATTGTTTTCTGTTTTGACTTTAAGAAGAAAATGTGATTGGTAATAACAATAAAATGGGCACAGTTATTTAGAAGGGAGTGTTTATGCCAGGAAAACTACAGAGGCAGATTCAGGACGCAAGGAGATGGTGTTTTTCCAGTAATTGCTCTCTGGGTGTCTGTGGAGCAGGTTTGATTCAGGGCTGGCTGCTGTGTGAGAGCTTCGTTCCCTGCAAAGGGAAGGTCTGCCGCTGCACCTAATGCTGTTTTATCTGCCCTTCTGTGGTTCCGTCTTAACTGCCGTAGCAACACCAGCAGTGCAAGCCCACGCTGCCGTCAACGTTCAGGAGGTCTGTCTTGCTTTCACAAGGCTGCTCGTACATATGCTAGAGAGCATTCCCAATTCATCAGATGTATGTATTTTTTAAATGTTTTCCTGGGGAAGGAAAGCAAGTATTTTGAGAGACGGTCATGATAATTTTTTAGCCTGCTGCACGAATTTCAATTGCCTTATCCGAGGAACATTTCCAGGTTTTATGGGACCTGCAGTTCATACAATTGGAGAAGGAAATACTACTTTAAAATAGAATACAAAATTACAATTTCAGAATTTGATACAAAAATGAATATTTACTTAAAATAAAAAAAAATCACATCCCATTACAAATTTAAGAGAGCTGATAAACACCGTAGGGATCATAAAAATCCAGAAAAATAAACTTGCATTGTTTTAATTAACTGTCAGAGACACTTCTGTAATAGTTTTTCCCTATAACTTCCTGTGTATATATTCATTGATTTCCTCTTTATGAAGGACTTTGAAAGATCATTTTCTGTAGAGAGATTAGAAAGATAACTCAATCTTTCTAGCATGGGAATCGAAATTATTTTTTTTTTAATTAGTGACTTTCTAAAATAGCTTCTTTCAGCTTCATGGCTCATTATTGATTATGACATATAAATTCTTAGAATGGTTGCAAACTTGGGGAAATCCTCTATCAAGTTTATTTCATATATGAACCATCAAATTTGGAAGAGCACTTCACAGACTAGCTTTTGGCTCTGAGAATTTCACCCTGGTTTCCTCCTCAACTACTCACGTTGTCACAGGCTCGAGCACCAGAGGACGCAATCATGTCCCAGTACAACAGCCAACCCTGCACCTTTTTGTCAGAAAGCTTAATATGTCAGCCCAATAGGTGGTTGGATTATTTCAGGCCTGACAGCTCAAACTTAACTGTCTATGAAAATGACTGCATATCACCTAAAATTTTATTGCTAAGTTTATTTAAAGTATACTGAAATCAACTTCCTCTTAGCCTAATGCAAGACATACCTAGGGGTGCTCCATGGTGCCCTGACCAAGGAAATGTTACTGTAGAAAGAGAGAGCAGTCCAAACTGATTGATGAAATATATGAACTTTCTTTTTTACTTTTATTTTTATTTTTTTGGCTATGTAATTCTTTTTTTAATAATAATAATTTTTTATTCTGCTAGTCACCATACAGTACATCCCTAGTTTTTGATGTAAAGTTCCATGATTCATTACTTGTGTATAACACCCAGTGCACCATGCAATAAATATATGAACTTTCTAAACAAGTGAGGGGTCCTGACACTTGAGCTCTGTTAGCTTCACCGTGAATCCACTTCTGCTTGTGATGAACAACCTTTGCACACCAGTCTTCCTTAGACTCACTCTGGCCCTAAAGAAAGTCCATATCTTGTAAGATTCGCCTAACATTCTTCTCAGGCATCCCAGCGCCATCCCACCTTTATTTCCTTTAGCTTTGTTACCTCTTTATCAGACCAAAGACCAATGGATCATGAGACAAGTAAGACTGAGGAGCTGAAAGAATGTGCCTGCGTCATTTGGACCCTCGCCAATGCTCTGATCTTTGTTCTTGTTATCCAGTCTTTCCAAAAATTATTTTGGAGAATGGGGCTAAGCTTACATCTCTGAGATTTCAGCTGTGTTTCTTCCTTTTTTATTTTATTTTTGTCGAAGGCACATAACAGAACTGAGATGCACAGTGAATATGAAAGAGAATGAGTGCTGGTGACTTCAGTGAATATTGATCAAAACACTCCTTCTCTGGTGTGTGTGATGGTGTGACTTTTCAGTGAAGTGTTGCCAACGTTTACTCAGCACAGTCTCCGAATGTTAAATGAAACATAATACAACCTTATCACCAAGGCGATTGAACATGCAGAAGGGGGGGAAGCTTTCATTCAGCCACCAAGTTGACTATTCTATTCTCCTTCCCAGTATCACACCATACTAATAAGTATACTAATATGATAAGGTAAGAGTATCCACTGACCGTGCAATCACTGTTTTCTTCTGAGCATTTTGAGAAAGAGCCCCCATTTTTTTTTCCAGCTTGCACTACAGCCACATATCTTTAATTCTTTGAAGTATGGAGTAAAACTTACAAGATAGATGTGAGCCAGTTTACTATTTTGTTACACGAGGCAAAAATGCTTTAGGTGGTTTTTACTTTCACGTGTAATAATGCCGTATTTTAAATGCAGCATCACTACTTTGTTGGCACATTTTAAAAACCCTCTGCATAGCACTGAATGGTTAATTATGAGAAAGCCAGCAGTGAGGAAAGTGGAAAGTGAATTACATGTCTAGTAAACCAGAACTCAATGTATAGCCAGTGACTCTGGGTTCTAGTCAAGTGTTAATCCCCTATATCCATAAATATGTTATAATAAATCTGGAAATAGAAAATATTTTAAATTGGTCATATGATGAAAGGTCAGCTTTACAGAATAATAGAAGCAATCCTATTAACTCTGTTTTTGTTGTATAATTTGTTTACGTTGGAAAGGACCAAATGTCCAACCTACTCATGTGTAAATGAAAAAACAGACTTCAAAAAAAGTGAAGTGACTTGTCCTAAGCCTACAACCTGCTAGTGATGGTCAGGACTAAATTCTACAGCTACTTAAAAGTCTAAGTCTCTTTTCCCTGAAATACGTTTCTCTATCAATTCTGCATTGATGACTAATTTTATGTGATATGACAATTCAGTTTATGGATTAGACTGAGCAGTGCATATGATTTCCGCAGGAATTCCTGTTTGAAATTGGCACCGTATTTTCTGTTGCTCATAGCTGATGAATATAGAAATATCAACTCTTGAAAACTCTAAGATTTGATGGTTGAAATTTTCCATAAAACCCTACATAACTTCTCTGCATGTTTTTGTGCTACATGGATTGGTTTCCCCTTGGCTGCTTTTAACAAGTCATCACAAACAGTGGCTTTAAACAACACAACCTTGTTATCTTATAATTCTGTAGATCAGAAGTTTGACATGGGTCTTACAGACTAAAATTAAAATGTCAGGATGGCGTATTCGTCCTGGGGGCTCAAGGGAAGAGTCAGTTCCCTTGTCTTCTCCGGATTCTAGAAGCCACCTACATTTCTTGGCTAATATCCTCTTCTTCCATCAGCGTAACATCTTCCAATCTCTGTCTGTCTCTAACACTTCTAACTCCCACTTAAAAAAAAAAAAAAAAAAGACTCTTGTGATTATATTAGTTGCAACTGGATAATCCCAGATAATCACCTCATCTCAGACTCCTAACTTAATCTCATCTACAGAGTCCCTTTGTCACGTGAAGCAACATCTTCGCAGGTTCCAAGGATTAGTATGTTGTCATGTTTCTTTTTCTGGGGGAGGGGACATTACTCTGTTTACCACATTACCCGCTTAACTAAAACTTACTATTTTAACTTGCTCCTCATTACATTTTGCTTTAGTTTTAAGTTTCTCCAAGTTTATCAGGAGTAGAATGATTAAGTAGTTGCTTTTTTTCAGACACTTGCCCCAATAAATATTATAATTTCCACCATTTAAAAGATGTATTTACAACTCTTACTAAAAATGGAGTATTATACTCCATTCTTACAATGGAGACCTCACTTTCTATACACTTATTTTTTGGGTTTTTTGTTTTTGTTTGTTTCATTTTATTTATTTGAGAGAGAGAGAGAGCAAGAGCAGGGAGAGGGACAGAGGAGAGGGAAAAGCAGACTCCCCGCTAAGCAGGAAATCCGACCCAGGGCTCCATCCCAGGACCCTGCGATCAGGACCAGAGCCAAAGGCAGACGCTTAACAGGCTGAGCCACTCAGGCGCCCCTATACACTTATTTTTTGTAGGAAAAAAATAAGGAGAAAAAATTAAAAGAAATGAAGTCAAGATATAATACCTAGGTTGTGAGAATAAAGAACTCTTGGGTTCTTTAAAGGGTAAGAGAAACAACTCTGCAACAAATTAGAAAAGTATTTATATAATATTGTATCAATTACTTAGGACCGCCATAACAGATTACCACAAACATGCTACCTCAGAACAACAAGAATTTATTCTCTCATCGTTCTGGAAACCAGAAGTTTGAAGTCAAGTTTCTGGAGTCTCTCAGGAAGAATCTTTCCTTGCCTCCTCAGTCTGTGCTGGCTCTGGGCCCTTGGCTGGTGGCATCACTCCAATTTCTAACCCCATCTTCCCATTACCTTTTTTATGCCCCCTATGTCCTTTTTTGTCTCTAATAAGGACTCTGTAATTGGGTTTAGAATGCATCCTATTACTTATCTCTATCCTTACCTTAATTACACCTGCAAAGACCCCATTTCCAAATAAGATCACATTCTGGGGTTCCTGACAGACATTTTGGGAGAGCACTGTTCAATCCACTGCAGATATAAATATGTATTAAAGATGTACTCTTTCGGGGCGCCTGGGTGGCACGGCGGTTAAGCGTCAGCCTTCGGCTCAGGGCGTGATCCCGGCGTTATGGGATCGAGCCCCACATCAGGCTCCTCCGATATGAGCCTGCTTCTTCCTCTCCCACTCCCCCTGCTTGTGTTCCCTCTCTCGCTGGCTGTCTCTATCTCTGTCCCATAAATAAATAAAATCTTTAAAAAAATAAAGATGTACTCTTTATAATTACCTGGCATGTGGTTTTTTTCCAGTTGTCCTTGCTTTAAAAAGTAAATAACAAATAATTAGCCTCTTCTTCCTCAATACTGTGGGCCTTTCTCCTGTTACTTATTAATATTGGCCTTATTCTTAGAAATTCTTTCAATGCTAAGTAATAATAATAAGAAGAAAGATAATAATGATTTTCATTGGATGTGTCTTACTACGTTCCTGGTGAAGTTCTTGATACTTTACATTCAACCCCACAACAACCAGGTGGCTTTATTATTCCTATCTTACAATGAAAAAACCGAGGTCCAAAAAAGTTCAATAATTTGGCCAACATTACACATGTAGGAAGTGGAAGAGGTCAGAATCAGACCTTAATAACAGAACCTCCCCCCACTTCCAGTCCTGCAGAATCCTCATCACGAGGTCCATTCTGTCTCAATCTGTTTCCCAAACACATCCATTCTCCTTCATTTAGCACTTTCGAATTCACCTCCAGGCTTATGCACTAGCAACTGACAATTAATGCATAGCCTTTAAGCTTTGTGCAAGCAAACTGCAGCAATAGCAATAGCGACAACGACTAGAGCTTCAAAAGTCTGAAGAGTAGTGATAAAAAAAGAGAAAACAAACCAACCAACAAACAACACATCTATAAACCGTGTTATTGGATTTGGGAACCATAGGAAGCAGATGGGAAATGCTGAAACATTTCTTGAGACATTGAAAAAAACGTCTATTAAATTAGAAAGGATTTTAGGATTCTGGTCTTAGATCACAAATGAAACAAAAACAGTTTCAGGAAAACACAGCTGTTTGTAGGTAAAAAATTATCCAAAAATTCCTTGACTTATTAAATGACCTCATCTTGGAAAAAATATATTTTTGAAAAATATTTTTAAATAGAAGGTATTCGGGGTGCCTCGGTGGCCCAGTCGGTTAAGCGTCCAACTTTGGCTCAGGTCAGGATGTCAGGGTCCTGGGACAGAGGCCCCCACCCTCCCACCCTCCTCACCTCCTGGCTCAGCAGGGAGTCTGCTCATCCCTCTCCCTCGCCCTCTTCACCCCCCCACCCCCACCGTGCTTGTTCGCGCTCTCTCTCTCAAATACATAAATATAAAATCTTAAAAAAAAAAAAAAAAGAAAGTACTTGACCTTTAAAAGCTCTTGACCTTGTAAGGTAACTTTGCAAGTAAACAAACAAATGAAAATAGAAAATGATGTTCCTGTGTTTATTGCTACACAAAACTGGAAAAAATAAAATAAACCTCGTGGATACTGGTCCTTAAATAGGAAGGTATTTGGGATGTTGATAGAATCAGCAACTTGACAGTTCTACCTTTCGGTAAGCATTTCATTTAAGGAGAGCTTTTTAAATTTTTCTTCCTTTCTTCTTATTTTATATTTCCCCCACTGGTTCAAAATTTTATTCATTTATACAAGGAATACTTCCTTTCTTTTATTAAGTGACTTATTATTTTCCAGTTTTAAGTTTTTCCTCATTTTGTAAGAGAATGCAATAAAACTAGGAGGCCGGGAATATGTGTGGAATATCCGTCTTTAGTTGCTGAATAAATAAAAGGATCTCTTGCTTGAATTGTTCATCTAGAACTCGATTCATCTGAGTCCTCTACTCACTTTTCACACTGTCCCTTGGTGATTTTATTTCAAGCCATGAATTTTACCAATGTCTGTTCAATTGCTGATAGCCGAAGTGCCAACTCCAGCAGAGATCTTACTCCTGAGGATCTGACTTATATCAAAATGCCCATCATACTTGACCATTTGGACCACCTGAATGTCCCTAGTCACTTAATTGCCACATACCCAAACCTAAACATATCACCCTTCACCCCAAAACTGGCCCTCTTGTAGATGGTACCACTAACCTCCCATTCAAGCAATTCAGACATTTGTGGGTCGTTCCAGATGTTTCCTTCATAGTCAGGACTTAACTGGTCACCAAGTCTGGAGAAATCTGTCTTCTAAATGTTTCTCATTCCATTCTGCTTATTTCCATTTTCTGTATTCATCTACATTGTAATAGCTCCATGCCTAAACTCTGGTTTCCATTCAAATCATCGCCCCCTGTCACATGGTTTCGTAGAACTGAAATCTTTCAATGGTTTGCCCTAACTTTCAACATTAGATAAATAATAATGATTGATTGCCATTTTTGTGTTTATTATATCTCAAATACTATTCTAGACACATGACATTCATATCTTTGCATTAACTCTCATCCAACATTAATCTTGTAAGATGGATATTACTCCAATTTTATAAATGGAAAAACCAATGTTAGAAAGCTTAGATGACTCACCCAAGACTAGTAAGCCCAGTTAGTGTTGAGCCAGTGTTCAATCCTAGGAAGGCCTGGCTGTGAAGCCTTCTGTGTTATTGAATCTGTTGGTAAATTAATATTCATGAAACCAGCACATGAGGCTCTTTGATAATCTAGAACACCAACTGCTGAGTGATACCAAAGTATTTGGTATTTCCTTTTCTTTCTTTCTTCTCTTCTTTAACTTCATACATTGTTCAAGAATACATTCAGGTTTTATAGTCATACAAGAAATACATTCAGGTTTTTAAGTTTTTCCAATAAAGAAAAAGTAATTAGAGTAAGTTATCCTTCTTCTACACAGTCTCAGTCTCTCTACCCAAGAGAACTAACCACTTTTCACACTTTGGTTTGACTATGAATTCATTTGATCTAAAGATTTGTATCTCCTCTGCTCTGAGACGTTTCCTTCTATTACTTCTTCTCATTGACTCTGATCTCTCCCTCTGGAAGCCCTATAGAGCAAACTCTGCCACAGACTGCTCTGGAGAGTTGGTAAAGCTGGTGGAACTACACTTAAAATTGTGTGAAATTACATACATAGGATTACCAAGGAAGCAGATTATATTAAAATTCAGTTATCAAAATGCTAAAAAGTGTGATAAGTAATATTATTCTTTATGAATGCATCCCTAAAATTATCCAGCACTAGATTTTATAGGTATCTAAATTCTGAAGTCACGATGAACAGAAATTATATTTTGAGATACCTGCAGCAATATATACTGTCATGTAAAAAATATCTGTAATTTCTATTGGTAGTAAAGTCATATGTTCTGCCCATACTGCAGTAAATTTTTCTCTACATTCCTAATTGAAGAAAACATTACATTTCAGTTAGAGTTTATTGGAAGAAAATGTAATTTCTTTTCCTATCCAAGGACTCCTTGAAGTCTATTCATAGCCTTATGTTAGTGTTACCAGGATTTTAGAATTTTTACTATCGTCCATGTTTCTTACATTTTCTCTCATACTTTCCAACTCTTTGTCTTTTTTATACTGTATTCTAGGATTAGCTGTCTATTTAGATATTTTATTCCATTGGCAAAGGGATTTATCATATTACGTTATAATCTTTTTCTTTCTATTTTTTATGTCCTGCTAAAATTTCATGTCTAAAGTAATAAGAAAATTACAGGTGAATGCATTCAATCATCCAAAGTAAGGTTTCCAAAAGACAGAGAGAAATTACAATGAGGTGAATATAGACTCCTCAGTTGGAATGGTATTAAGGAGCATTTTGCATATCAGTAAAAGTGGTTATTGGATAATCATTCTTTGTAAAAGACTAAATAAAGCCAGAGAAGATCCTAAAATCCAGAAATGATAATCCTAATTTAACCTTTACTATTATTTTATGTTTAGTCTGTGAAACATTTCAGTAGTTGTTCAATTTGGAAATGAAAATATCTCATGAAACTACATTCATGAAAACTATAAGCAAATAAAAAAAAAATCACCAAGGCCTCTGCAATAGAGTTATACTGATATGTTATGTGGTAAATGGTAAGAGGTGATTTCTGCAAATAGAAGCTACTGCCTCGTGTGGGAGAAAAGAAGACGACGGGGTAGTGGGGAGGAAGAAGGAGCTTAGGAAGAGAGATGTTGTTTTTAAAAAGACTAAAAAGCATTTACAAAACAAAATAAAATGCACAGAGGCAAATTGGAATCTCATTTGCCTTTGTAATGACAAGTTCTTTATACATGTTCATTATGTTTTAAATGTTTGCCTCACCTTTAATTCTCACTGTTATCATATAGGACTACAAAGATAAGGGCGCAGAGCTATGGTTAACCTGTCAGCCAAGGCTGAGAGCCAGCCTAGCTGATGACCTGTGTTCCTTCCAAATGGCAGGTAACTGTTCTTCATGTCATTCTGCTTAACCATAACTATTTAAGGAAGAAGGCAACCAGAAAATACACCAGACCTCAAAGTAATTGTCCATTTTTTGTTCTGCTGCCATCAGCTAACACTCTCGTTCTGCTACATGCGCAGCCGTCTTTCCATATCATTGGTTCACACAATCCTGTAGTAGTTGGTTATGGTCCCTCTTATAACACCCTGTTGTGGCTATCTTGAGATATAATTAAATGTTTGACTTTTCATGAGTGCATCTATTATTTTTGCCTTCTTCTCACTCATCACATAACGTTCTCACAACTGGAGCAAGTTCAGGTATCTGTGGCTTAGGAGCAAAGCCCAGCATGACATTTAATTGCAGCGTAAGTTTGGGGTAAATATTGACCGGCTCTACCCTTCACTCAGTTCCAATATTTGTAAAATGAGGATTCCACTGCCTGGGATACAGTAAGAACTAAATAAAAATGTCTGTGTATTATTATTCCTCTACTTTGTCATTCTCTTGAGAACTCTTACAGTAACTTAATCTTGAGTTCTTTTTACTTACAGGCCTTTCACTGCCCTGAAGTTTGCACAGCTTTCTCAATTCTTTCTGGTAATTAATATCACCATAAAACATTCTCCTAATATTCTAAGATTGCCTTGTTATTATATCACTTATATTTTCATGTTAAGACCATATGCAATGAAGATAAACTGTGCAGATCATCATTTGCTATTCAGAGCGATGTTAATACCTACTACTTTATTGATCATCTATTATGTGGCAGACACTGTGCTAGCGTTTGTGTTCTTTGCCTTACCTCCAATGTTCAGAATCCACAAGGAGGGTATTATGAACCTCATTTTACAAATGAAAAGACTAAAGTCCCAGGTAGTTAAAGAAAGATTCACGTTCACTCAACATCTCTGTGGCAGAACTGAGTTTGAAATGAGATCTATGTCCAAAACCTACACCCTTCCTGCTAATTACTTTTTGCTTTGTGTTCATTATCTAGGTGAGTTTTGAGCGATTCCGGGGTAAATCGGCCCTGATAAATGTAATTTCTAGAAATATTTTAATAGAATATGTTTAATGTATAATAAATTCTCCTTGTGATACTAAGGAAATTTAGGACACTACTAATACTCCTTTACCCCAATTTGGATCTCCTAAAAAATAAAGGATACTTGAGAAGGCCCAAGTTACCATCCTAAGATATTTTTCTAGATGGAAGTAACAATTGCACTTAACAATGTTTTGTTTTGTTTTTAGTGTTAAGTGGTACTCAGTGTTTTGTGTAATAATTATAGAACTTGTCATGTCAGTTAGGTATTACTGGTGAAAAAAAAAGTGATTTGTCTCATTATTGGATATTAGTCTCCAATAGATCAGATTTAATATATCGCATGGACATTTATGAAGCTGTTGTACATACAACATAATTAATTGAATATTCATCTGGTTTATAGCTGGTGTATTTAGTTTAAAAATATATCTGTCTCAGTATTTAATATGCTTGGTTTGATATTTGGCATTTTGGTTCACTGTTTAAGTGTATAATTTGATAAGAAACATATTGCTCATGGCCATGCAGAAAACTATAAAAGATTATCCATATACAGTGAACAGATGTATTATTATACAGAAATAATCACATTTATACAGTAGTAATCTAAAGTGAAAATATGTTTCAAAGAGATATGTTTATTTTGTTTAGGTAAACATGGGTTTCTCAGCTTCATTGAATTAAACAACAACAAAGAATAGGCATATAAGGCCTCTCAAAGTCAACTATTTTTTTTTAACAAATGAAATAGTAATCCACTTATTGAACCTCTTATGTAATAGGAACTAATTTATGCATTTCTGATCGGCTGTCACTTGAAGTAAACATATTTCTATTTGTGGTTTCTGTGTGGTTCCATATTGAAAATCTACAGCTCTTAAGCATCATGATGAATGTTTTCTAATCTTGTTGATAGGGAAAGAGGATGCAAGAAACTCACTAGCTTCTCCAAGGAAGCATTAGGAGTCGATATATTTTAAGCTTAAGATCGTTTTGCCTGACTCACCCATAGAATGAATTTTAATGCTCACTTGCTAACTTGTGATTCTCTTTCCTAGTAAGGAACTTCCTGTAATTCCCTCACAGCCATCTTCAATGTTCATCATCCTTATGAAAGCAGTCACTAGCAAATCTATCACACAACCCAGCAATCCCAAGACACTCTTCATTGTCTATCCTCCTTTGGCTTCCAAATTTCTTAGCTTCTAGGTTCCGCTGCTTCTTCCACAGTTTTGAATCCAAATATGTCTTTCTGCTTCAATGAAAGTCCTTGCATAGGCACTTATTTTTTACACCCATATTTTAGTCACTTAGTTCTTGTTATATTCTGTGTTTTGAACCTAAATTTCCATCTCCTGCATTTCGATATTTCTTTGCCACTTTCCCTTCAAAGAGAGACATCTCTGGATCAAAATATAAACTGTTGCATTGGAAACTTTCTAGTAGTTAGCCCGGACTAACGGACTGAAGCCTATTCCTTATTAATACCGATAGGAAAGACTAAAAAGCATGCCCGGTTAACTGTGAAGAGACAGTGGTTTATTACGTGCTATATACATTCTCTTGTATGACCTGCCTGACAGCTATCTGAGTTAGGGATTATCATCAACTCTGTGGAAACTGAAGCTCATCAAAGTTACCAGAGTCCAATGAGAGGGATATCAGGTTTCACTTTTCCTGCCAGGGGGTCTGACTCCAGACTTTATTTTCTTAGATATGAAACAATATTACTTATTATTATAGCTTCACTCCACATAAATTATTCTGCAATTTTATGAAACTATTTTATCCCTACCGGCTCCCATCTCTCCTTCTATAACTTTCTCTTTCCCTCATACACTTGTTCTTTACCATCCTTCCTCCCTAATTCAACCTTTTTAATATGTACTTTGCTCTGCTAAGCACAGAGGGATATTTTTCTTTAATTGCAGTCTCTAAGAGGTTTATAATTGGTTTCTTATTGAGAAAACAATAAATAATAGCCTTTCTCTCTTTTAAGTTGCTGCTTTGTTGCTTCTTTTCAACCAAAATTTCTCCTGATTACTCTTGCTTATTCTCGAAGATCTCACCTAATCCTAAGCACTTTTTTCTTGTATGGGCATAATTATAATTATTGCTTATATTAGTGTTTTATTATGGACTTTAAACATTCTTGCTTTTTCTACTAAAATGCATTCTCCTTGAAGGCAGGGTAATATTATAGACCTCTATACACAAACGAAATCTATCTTCTGTCTTCTTTATCTTCTTTAATAGTTCCCTGGTTTTTTGTTTATATCTTATTCAGACAAAATAATGCAGACCTGTGTGTTTGCATGCACATGTGTGTGTTTAGAGAAGAGATGCAGCAAAAACTGGATGAAGTGTAGCTTCATAATGAATATATATTTTGTCTTTTTTACTTATAATTCCCTCAAAGCATAGAATAAGACTCACTCTAATCTGTTACTAAATAACTGCAATGCTTTCTGGTCATTTTCATTTCTCAATGACTACATATATAATTTTGACTATAAAAATCATTTACTGGGTTAAACATTGCTACAAAACCTTATTCCCAATTTAATTCCAGGATGTTCATGATACTGTTTTTTTCACTTCTGATCTACCACCCTATAGAGTGTTGTTACACAGTCCGTGTTCAGCAAATGTTATTGGGGTGGATTGAATGTGAATCACCTGCATCATTCTGTTTAATGGTTCAGCATCTATTCCACAAGAGAACTCAATGGAAACAGATCTGGAAAAGAAAAAATTTTAAAGTTCTGTCACTAATGGGCACTTGTTCTCATAAGCAGAGTTAAAAGTGTTTCACCTAAAATGTAGAGTTAGACCAGTCACTTCAGGTGTACTTCAGGTAAATAGATTACAAGTAAATTGCAGGCATTTCTTTAAGTGAAAAAAGCTTTTAGATGATTACATAAGTCTCATGAAACTAATTTTATCATCATTGAAACTCCATGTAATTTTCTCCTAAGTAAATTTCACTTCCAAGTGCATCACTTAAGATTGTGATAAAATAATCCTAAAACCATGGCTTCCATTTGCTTCCATCGATCTGCTGGGAAACAATGTGATTATAGACATAAAAAAGAAAGTTATACTCCAATTCCAGTATTGGCTGAGTATCTTGTATCAGACTAACTCTCTCATAAAAGCAGGCAGGAACTGTTGAGGATATGACCTTTGAAAGAAGGAGATGGAACAAGGAAGAGATTCACATTTATATGACTTTCTCCCTGAGCACACTTCCAAGGCAGCTGAAACTCAAAAAGAAAGTTGCAGTTTTATAGGCTTGCAGTGTCATAAAATGGAGCTCAGGGCTGCCAAAACATCTGAATATTAAGAGGGAATCCCAGAAAGAAGAGAACCACAGAAGGAAGACCACAAAATCTACATACAAAACAAACTGCCCTCAAATACTTGGCTGACCCTGAACTGTGTATGCACAGGGGAGAAACCAAGGAGAAGAGTAGAAAGCTACAGCTAGAAGGCCAAAAAATAGTTGCCATACACCACAGAGTAGACAAAGCTTGGAGCTTACACCCAACCGAATTAGAAGGGCTGGGTAAGGGCGTCTGATGTTCCACTAAAATCCCAGAGAAACCTTGCAGATTAAAACTATGTCTCAGGATAAAATACAATTTCCTTAAACAAAGAACGAGGTTGTTATGTTGGATTTTATCTTGACGAAATCAAAATAAAAAATATTTCTGCTTGTCAAAGACAATATTGAGAGAAGAAAAAGGCAAACCATACAGATATATCTGACCTTGTATCTCAATCTATGAAAACCTCCTAAAATCAATAGTAAAAAGACAACACAATAAACATTAGCAAAAGACTGGAATAGTCATGTCACAAAAGAAGATATACACATTTCCAATAAACACATGAAAATATGCTTAGTTAACTCTGTTAGTCTTCAGGAAAATGTAAATGAAAGCCGCCGTGATTTACATTTCACATCCACTAGGATGGCTACAATGAAAAAGATGAATACCATCAAATACTGGCAAGAATGCAGAGCAAATGAACTTGCAGATATCGGGGTGTAAATTGTGTAGAGACCACTTTGCAAATCTACTTGGCAGGTTCTTACTAAACTAAACATATACCTAGCCCATCACCCAGCAGTTCCAATCCTAGGTATTTACCCAAGAGAGATGAAAATTGTCATCCATAAAAGACTTAAAAGTATGTTTACATCAGCTTTCTTTGTAATAGCTCCAAGCAGGGAGCAGTCCAACTATCCAACAACAGGGGAATAGGAAAACAAATGATGATCTATTCAGGCCACAATATTACAAGAAATAATCAAAGAAACAACTATTAATCACAAACCAATATGGATGTATCTCAAAAGCATTGTATTATTGAAAAGAAGCCAGAGACAGAGGAGTACAACTATTTGGTTTTGTTTGTATGAATTCAAGAGCTGGCAAAGCTTGTCTATTATGATGATAGAAATCCAAACTGTGGTAGTTTGACTGGAAGAGGGCAAGGAAGGGGTATCCGGGAGACTCAGTGGATTCACGGGCTGGCTCTTGATTTCAGCTCAGGTCATGATCTCAGGGTCCTGGGATGGAGCCCATGTCAGTCTCCACACTCAGCAGGGAGTCTGCTTGAGGATTCTTTCTTTCTCTCCTTCTCTCCCTGCCCCTCCCCCCATTTGCGTGAGTTCTCTCTCTCTCTCTAAAATAAATAAATAAATCTTCAAAATTTTTTCATTTAAAGAGGGCAAGGAAAATTTCTAGCCTGATGGAAATGTTTTGTATCTTAATTGGGGTGGTGGATTCACAAGTGTACTTTTAATCAAAACTTACTGAATTAGCCATTTAAGATTTGTAATTTTCATGATATGTAAATTTTATGTCAATAAAAATGTTACAGGTGGTTGTGTCATGGTATTTGGATTGGATTTGGGTTAATCATAGCATGATTCAGGTTTGCACTAGATTAAATGATTTGGATTAAATCTACCCTAGCCAGATTATAAGAATTACAGAGTATATACGTACTCTAGGAGTTCCTGACTCAGCACCCCACACGCATCGTCCTATCATCATACTATCATACCATAGAAATGTGAGTATCCTGGAATATGTCCCATTTTCAAGCCTTTTTCCTCATTCCTGTTCCTTAGGCTTGTTTCCTTTCCTCATTCTTTACCCTTTTCATAAATCGGGATCTGCTCCAAAAACTGCAGGTCATTTTTAGCTAAGGCATCCCTGTAACACCAATCCCCAGTGCTGAATTGTTTTTACATGCTGGTGGTTTCCAAAAGTTCATCTACAAGAAAGAATAGTAATTGAATCTGTACAAGATTAAACCAACCAAAATATGAGCTTTGGCTGTATTTTTGAGGCTTCTGTGAAACTTCCAAAGTATTTCTTATAAAATGCTGACTGGGATTCTGTTTCATTTCTAACCAAAATTTGTGCTCTTCCTTTATTTACCTGTCTGTAAATCTTTATGATGATAATTTTTTTTCATCAAGCCACTTTATAAAATTTTATCCAAATTGATGAAAAACTAACTCTCCAGCCTCTCTGGAAACACACACACACACACACAAAACCTCTATTCTTTTTTAGGTAACCAAATAATTATGAACAGGCCTGTTATATTACAGCTTTATTTTCTCACTGCTGGCCCAAGAAGTTGGTGTGATACTGAATTGTGACAAGTGATCACAATATAAATTCCTTTTTAATGCTCTTCTGTAATGTGTAATAGACTGTGAACTACCATCATCCTGAAATGTCATCATGTTTCCACAACATGACATAGTAATAATGTGAAAATGCTGAATTTAGTAATTTAAAATCTGCCATGAGCAGTGAGTGATATCACCAACACCAAGTCTTAATCTAAGAGTTAGTTTATTCATTTTCCACTTCATTTTATAAGAAAATCTTCCCATTTTGTTTTTAAGGAGTATTGTGACATTACACAAGGCTTTTTAGTATTAAGCAATAGTCAAGTGCTGGATTTTTTCCTTAACTCTCATATAAATGTTCCTGCTTGAAGCAACTAATTCAGTTAAGTATTGTCTGTACAGTGAGTCTAGAAAAAAATTCTCTGCCTTCTAGGTACTTTTGATGTAATTGGGAATCATAGAGACGTAGAACACAGCCAATATCTCAAAACATTCTATTGAACAGTGATATCTGAATCATACCTATACTTGATGAGTCTGGAGTTATACACTTCAAAGAAGATGGTGTAATGTAATAATGTTATCTTACTTATGTACCTTTATCCTGACAGAACACTATGATCTGTTTGTGTATGGCAGAAATTTTGAACTGTGACACTTTCTGTCCTTATTTGGTCCTTCTCATCAATGTTGGAGAATTGGAATTGGAATATAGTAATTGTTGAATGAATAGGAAGTTCAAAGTATGATGGTTTTAGTGACCAAAGGAAAGGAAGTGAAGCAATTCTACGTAAATTAGAAGTATGTATCAGGTGCCTGCTCCTGGTGATATGAACCCTAGGCTAGGCATAGGAGAGGCAATGGGACTTGGATGAGGACGCAGTCCCAGCCTGCCGGAAGTTTCCAGTTTCATAGGCTTGAGCAAAACGAAGAGGCAAGTGTAACCCAGTGCACTAAAGTGCTGCTATAGGAGTACATACAAGATGTAATGAGATCATATAGGAGAGACACTAACCTAAGCCTGGAGGTCAAGGAGAACTTCCAGGAATAAATGGCATTGAAATCAATCCCAATTCTGAAAGGATTAGTACCAGTTAAAGCAGTTAGGACAGTAAGACTGAAAGAAAAGAGTGGATAGGAAAGCATTCCTAGCAAAAGAAAATGAGTATCAAAGAACCAAGGGCAAGAAAGCATATAAGCCGTTTAAGAAACTATAAGCATCAGATATAAGAACTAAAGCACAAAAAGTGAACCCAATTGGAGATAAAGTTGACTTCTTATGAAAGTTGGGATGCACATTTTAGGGTTTATTTTGTTTTACAATATAGTCTCAAAAGTAAACTGTCTACCTGATATACTTTCAAAATACGTACACACATACCAATTGAAAGTGTGGTTTGGGAAGGAAAGTGTAGACAGATAGTTGGCAAGACCTAGCATCTAGCAAATGCATGTTGGATTTCTTCCAAACCTATGCCATTATCATCTTGTATTAACATACAGTTCTGATCTTTTATCAATGTATTGTTTAAAGTTAAGTGTATGTCAATGGCTCCCCCAGCACAAATAGAAACAAATCAGTTATTAAAGCAGAGCAACTGGAATATGTAATTATGAATACCCTAGTACTTATAAATTTATAAATCATCATAGGTTTCCAAAAGCTATTATTTTACTATATATGTTAATAATGCCATTTAAAAATTCTAAACATAAAACAAAAATATTCAGGTTATTTACTCAATATTTTTTATTGGATAGCTAAAAATGGTAAATTTGACTGTATGTAAATTAGATATGAATAAATCTGACTTTAAAAAAAACTCCTTTAATTACATATTTACACATGTATGTAATTTTCATAGAAGTGTACATGTAACTACACATGCTGTTTTTAGAGCATTAGGTTTCCTTTTACTTTTCAGCTTGGCTTTCTCCCATTCTTCTCTCCTCCTCTACCTTCACTCATATTTTTCTATCCTCGACAGATAACCAGCAAGATATATTGTATTCTTCCATATTTTTCTCTAAACACCTTTAAAAATACAATTTTATATATATATATATAGTCCCACATAGTTATAGAATTTGAGGGTCATTGTTGATGTTAAAAATGAGATTACATTATAAGTACATTACATGATGTTAAAAATGAGATTACATTATAAGTACATTACATTATAAGTAATTTTTGCATATTTTCGTTCTGCAAGTGCATCATAGAAATCCTTCCATGATGGGTGCCTGGGTGGCTCAGTCAGTTGGGCAACAGACTCTTGATTTGGGCTCAGGTCATGATCTCAGGGTTGTAAAACTGAACCCCGTGTGGGGCCGTGTACTCAGAGCAGAGTCTGCTTGAGATTCTCTCTCTCCTTCTTCCTCTGCCCCTCCCCCTGCTCTCTCTTGCTCTCTGTATACAACTTACCACATGCCCCACCCTTTTCTAAGCATTTTGTATGTTATTAGTTCACTGAATACTCAACTTAGGAGCAGGAATTCTTATTAATTTTCGATTTACATGCTCAGACTGAAGCAGAGAGGCCGAGTAACTAGTTCTCTAAATAAATAAATAAATAATTACTTTAGAAAAAGAAATCCTTCCCTGATACCTTGTATTGCTCTAATAGATCCTCTTAATGTTTCCATAATGTTTCACGGCAGGAACACATCATCATTCTATGATTAATGAACATTACCACTATTTTTAATTTGGTGCCACAATAAACAATGATCCTTATACATAAACAAGAATCCTTGTACATTAATCTAAAATTTTTATTTCTCTTGGGTATATTCCTGGGAATGGAATTCCTGGGCCAAAGTCATCTACATATATATTTTTTTATTTGAACTGATGTTACTTTTGAAAAAGACCATTATTTTCTCCCTTCCACTAGTAATGTGAAAGAATACACTTTTCAATTCATCTCCACCAGCAATATATGTTAAATGTTGTCAGACCAATAGATATAAAGTACTGTTATTTTATTTTGTATTCTCCTAATCACTAAGGAGTTTGGGTATTTTGCATATGCTTGTTGGACATGTCTATTTGTTCTATTTAGAATTTCTTCTTCAGATGCTTTATCAATTTTTCTTTTGCATCCCCTATTCAGTGCTAGTCACCCAGTTACCCCCCACACCATCACCCCTCCAGCAACCCTCGGTTTCTGTCCCATAGTTAAGGGTCTCTCATATCATTATCCTTTTTAAATCAAAATATCTAAGACCTAGAGTGATCATTTTTTGTCATTGCCATTATGGGACACCTAATTTTACTGTAAAAAACATGATCATTCAGATAAATTCTGAAATAATCAGCTCAACACCGTAAAGGATCAACTGACCCGTTAACAAAATTTCCTCCTTTTGTTTACCACAGCACGTTTTATTTGAAACCTCAGAAACAAAACCACAATCAAAACCACCTTATACTAGATAGAATGGCAAAAATTAACAAGTCAGGAAACAACAAATGTTGTCGAGGATGTGGGGGAAGGGGAACCCACTTACACTGTTGGTGGAATGCAAGCTGGTACAGCCACTCTGGAAAACAGTATGGAGGTTCCTTAAGATGTTAAAAATAGAATTACCCTACGACCCAGAAATCGCACTACTAGGTATTTACCCCAAAGAAACAGACGTAGTGAAGAGCAGGAGCACGTGTACCCCAACGTTCATAGCAGCAATGTCCACAATAGCCAAACTGTGAAAGGAACTGAGATGCCCTTCAACAGACCAATGGATAAAGAAGATGTGGTTCATATATACAATGGAATATTACTCAGCCATCAGAAAGCATGAATACCCCCATTTGCATAAGCGCCAAATGCTTAACAGTCATTAAGGAGGGCACATCCATCAACGTGGATGGAACTGGAGGGGATTATGCTAAGTGAAATACGTCAAGCAGAGAAAGGCAATTATCATATGCTTTCACTCATAGGTGGAACATGAGGTATAGCAGGGAGGACCACGGGGGAAGGGAAAGAAAACTGAATGGGAAGAAATCGGGGAGGGAGAAAAACCATGAGAGACTCTGGACTCCAGGAACCAAACTGAGGGTTACAGAAGGGAGGGGTGGGGGGACAGGGTAACCAGGTGATGGGTATTAAGGAGGACACATGTGGTGATGAACATTGGGTGTTATACGCAACTAATGAATTGTTGAACACTACATCAAAAACTAAAGGCGTACTATATGCTGGCTAATTGAACATAATAATTAATTAATTAATTAATTAATTAAAAAAAGAAAAAGAAAAAAAGAAACCTGAGAATCAGGAAATCTACCTCTACTCCATTTCAGAGAGCTACGAGGGGAACAGTATGATAATGTGTTTGTTCCTTGTGGTATGCCCAAACTAATCTAGCCGCTGCTACCTTCAACTGAGCATTGGTGCCTTTTGGGAGACACAAAAACTTTTGATCAATTTAGAAGTATTACCTGTCTCAGCCCCAACTTGTAAGATTCATTCTCTGTTATATGCTTTCTCGTTTCCTTTTCCATCATACTCAATTCCAAATTCTTTTCTGCATATTATGCAGTTTGCTGTTGGGTTATTTGCCTCACTAATCCAGTTATTTGTTTTCTTCCCTCTGTAATATAAAACACAGTCATTTAGCTTTCCTTTTCATAGATGTTTGGATCATGCTGCTATTAGTATTATAACCATTCTAATTTTCATCATCTGAACTCTTAGAAAAAATGATCTCAGTATTCACAATGTTAAAAATTAAATTAGCATCATCTTGATGCCAAGAACAACAATCAATCCACAGGCAAAGAGCTGTTAACAATCATGATTACAGTGCACTTCAGTTGCACACTTACATCTCAGCACTTGCATTGATACAACAATGGATGATTGATTATGGTGAACAGCAAGTCACAGTTGCCAACATTCGAGGTCAGGGGGAGAAATATTGACGGCAACTGCAGAAGGCAGATAAGCCATGTCATATCCACCTACTACAAAAATTGTCACTCTCAGCCCCTATCTTTCAAGCTGTGGTATAGATTTTGTACCCCCACCACCACCACCACCAACCTTCTGTATCCATTGCCAAACACCTGGACTTTTTCCTCCCAGGAAGTTCCCCTTGATGTAGAGCTCCCAGGGCTACAAGTGGGGCCTCCCAGCCCAGCTGGGATAGCTGTCATCCTAATCTTTCCATTTGAGCCTATAGGACACATGAGCATTTTCTCTTTCAATGTATCTGTTCAATTTTTTGGTTGAGAAATTGAGGCATGTTTGTCAATTTGTAGTCACATAGATCTTTTTAGATTCACAATTGAATCTGCTTAACTATTCTGTTTATTTATTTTTTTAATTAGAATCTTACCAGTACGACAATGCTGTTTTCCAAAAATATGTTCTACTTGTTCTGATTCATCTTTCCCTAAGTGTGGCACTTACTATGTGGATTGTCATTTTTCTTTGTCAGTTCATGGGAACTCAAGTCTGATTGTCAGAAGTTGAACGGTTCTCTCTCCTTGTGGGCCAGTAGTATAGAAAAAAGTGATTCACATATCTCCCTCCTGGGGAACCTGGAAGAAGCTTGGGCTCTCCCAGTCTCCTAGTCTGTCCCAGACTCCATGAGGGGAGATCCGTGCCCACCTATTCAATTCCTTCCTGGCCATTTAAAAGCAACAGAACAGACCTAACCATGGGGACAAATATCTAAGGAAGAAGGGCAGGAAGATTTGAGATCCAAATTGTGAAACAAGCATTCCCCCAGATTTAGTTTCTTCATTGGCTTTCCTGGAGGTTCGACTGTTTTTTTCAGACATTCACCCTCCCTAAAGGAGAGATTTACCATTTTTTTTTCCCACACAGAATTATCCAGAACTCCAGGCCTTGCTAGCCTTCTGTCTTCTAGAGCCTACTAGCCATTTGTTTCAAGAGAAAGTTGTCAATGGAGGGTAAGGTAGCTGTGTTCAGTTTTTCACATTCCCAGAATGCTTTAATAAACTTTAAAAAATTAGTATTCCAATAGCATCAAGAAAGAGAGGCAAAGATAAAATTTAGAGGTAGACATACTGCTTCTTTTCTAGGTTAAAAAAAGATATTTTATAAATAGCTGATATTTATTTTAAAAACATTCATACCTTCCTTGTGAAAATTTGTGTCCTGTGATCACTGTCTTGGAGCACAAATTCAAATTTCAAAATAATAGCAGGTAAAATATGGTAGGCCAACAATTAAGGCAGCAGTAAACAAAGCCATATATATTTTAAAAGTCAGTCTTAAGCACTAAAGTATGGAGTTGAACATGATTTATTTTGCTGGATAAATTCAGAAGAATTGATGAATGATGCTAAATTATTAATTTGTTCAAAGTGGGAGAGGCCACCACCTAGAATCATATGCCATAAATATTAAAGCCACCCCATCTTAAGGACTTATGTGGGCAATGAATTATAAGGACCACTATAGATCGATTCTGGGTTAATCATAACTCTTTTGTGTCTGTAATTCATAATCACTTTATCCCCTACTGACCATTACTTTAAATTTTAAAGAACTTAGCAGGTTGGTGTGCAAAGTTAGAATTTATTTCTCCCACATTATTCTCAGGCCTTTTGGTTTTTATTTTGTGAGCAAAAATAATAATTTTCCATACTGCAGTCTTTATTTTAATTTTAAAAAGCTTTGCTTTGGTTTTAATCCTGAAAACCTAAAACACTTAGGTAGCAATGGTCATAAAATCAGTAGGCTTCAGGGGTCCAAAACCATAGAAACCAGATATTCATTCATCCCGATGATTTGTTTTTAGTTGAAAGAAATTTTTTTTTTCTTTCAAGTTTTTATTTAAATTTCGGTTAGTTAACATACACTGTAATATTAGTTTCATGCACAGGATTTAGTGATTCATTGCAAACATACAACACCCAGTGCTTATCACAACAAATGCACTCCTTAATACCCATCACCCCATTTAACCCATCCCTCCACCTACCTCCCCTCCAGCAACCCTCAGTTTGTTCTCTATAGTTAAGAGTCCGCTTTATGATTTGCCTCTCTTTTCTCCCCCTTATGTTCATCTGTTTTGTTTCTTAAATTCCACGTAAGAGTGAAATCTTATGGCATTTGTCTTTCTCTGGTTGACTTATTTCGCTTAGCGTTATACTCCCTAGCTCCATCCATGTCGTTGCAAATGGCAAGATTTCATTCTTTTTTATGGCTGAGTAGTAAGCAAACTGTTCTTTAAAAGCTTAGCTTTTATTTATTTTAATAGTGTTATCACATAGCATTTAAACAGTTGCATTCTTTTTTTGGCTCTTGCCTTGTACTACATTCCATTGTTTTTATTTATATAAATATTATTTTTCAAACTAGATAGGGTATGTCTTGAAGGCAAAGTCTACCATATCTCACACATTTTTATATTCCTATCACAAGTATCTCCCAGAAATTGATCTTCAATGTAGTGAGAAAAACCTAGAAGATGACCTTGAGCTCCAGTTTCAAATCTACCACTAGTCATTGGTATGACTTAGAACAAGTTCTATTACCACATCTGTGAGTTAGGCATCATAATATCAGCTACCTCACAGTGTTATAAAGAATAAATTAACTGGGGCGCCTGGGTGGCACAGCGGTTAAGCGTCTGCCTTCGGCTCAGGGCGTGATCCTGGCGTTATGGGATCGACCCACATCAGGCTCTTCCTCTATGAGCCTGCTTCTTCCTCTCCCACTCCCCCTTGCTTGTGTTCCCTCTCTCGCTGGCTGTCTCTATCTCTGTCAAATAAATAAATAAAATCTTTAAAAAAAAATAAAGAAAGAATAAATTAACTTATGTGTAAAGGGCATTTTTTTAGGAATGGAAAAAAATGCTTTATAAATGTTAGTTATTACCGTGAGGAAGAAATGGAAAACAGAGGGAGGATATTTTTTCTTCAGTGAAGGGATATCTCATCTTACCCTTCAGCTTAAATGTCATCTTTCCATAATTGTTCCACTGATTTTTTTTTTTTTTAGTAAAAAAGAATCATCATCTTCGGTGTATCTCTACAGCTATAGATTTTAAAGTGAGCTTTTAAGGAATTTGCTAAATTAAAGATTTGTGTGAGAAAGAATATGACCTCCCAGTTAAAACCAAAGTCCTTGGGATAACAGGCAGTGAAAGTCTATTTGTTGGTGGTGTAGGCTTCTGCAATTTTTGCAGGAGATGGCTGCCTAATGAATTGAAAACAAAAGTGATTTTAGCATTAGGTCATGATAGAGGTGTCAGAACAGGGGTAATCAGGACGAGAGGATTCTACAGAGGAAAGGAAATAAGCCATAACCCATAGCATGGTGAGGAGCACAGGTGCAGGTTTTGAAAATACATTTCCCATCCTTCACTTACTTGGCAAGAAATGCAAATATTTGAGAAAATAACATGGAATTTTTATAGTTCTTCACCTGACTGATGGAAAATTGCAGAAAACGAGAAGGTTAAAAGAGTTCATGAACCAAAAAAAATGGTTTCCAAAGAGTATCTATGTTTAATCAGGCACTAAAGATAAGGAATGTAAATATTTGGGGTTTTCTTGTATAACTATTTCAGTTACCAGAATATTTAAGCGGGCTGTCCTGATTCCCCAATGAAAATTAAGTTGTCCTTTCTTTAAACCACTATAACATTTTAAGCTTTTTATATGGTACGTACTACAATGTGCTTTATGTTACAGAAAGTAGTTACTTATCTCCACTACTGAGCTGTAAGCAGCTTGAGGGCAGGAGCCCAAGCCTTACCTTTATATTCCTTACAAATCCCTTTAGGATCTTCAAATTAATGCATAATGATTGTGAGTAAAACAGAATTCAAAGAAAGATTCCTGTAATAATATTGTGGAAATGAAACAAAGCCTCGTATTATCTCAGCAATGAGAAATCCATCAAGGCTCCTGACATCTCAGCTCTATAATAAGGACACAGGTGTTAAGCATTAGCAGCTACCATCATCCATCAATCACCACAGCATTCTGGTATCTCTATTTTAGTAACCAGAGATTGATAATATTGGAGGTAGATGCCATTTTTGGATTCTTTTCCCTTTCTCATAAATGGGACTGGAATATGATGACATAAAGCTTCCGGATGTACTTTCACCCTCATTTAACCTGCTATGAAGCACTCAGTTGGCATGGAATCCATTGTTAATAAGCCAATGGCCCTCGATGTAGCTGCTTCTCCAAACATGACTTCAACAGCAAAGACTAGTTGAAATTTTTAAGTAATATCCATCACCTAGTCAGATGGATGAAAATTTTAAACCTTCAATTGTTATTCTGTTGGAAAATGACTTTAGGTTTTGTTGAGTATTTTCTAGATAGCTTTAACCTAATAGTTAAAAACCAAAGGACAATGACTGTATGTTTCAGTAGTTGAAAAAAAACCAAAACAGGGATATATTTAAAAGCTAAAATAGTTTGGATTACTACGCAACATTTCATTGGTATTGCTACAGGCTATAATCATGCTCTTTTAATGGTCCCCCTTTTAAAAATGAATTCATAATGCTTTGTAAGATTAGAATTATTAGAAACATGTATATAATGGCAATGATGATGTTAATATTTTAAATAGAGCTTTACGGTTCACAAAGCAGTAACAGCAATGCTAGAACATTTTTCTAACAGCAAAGCAATATGTCCCCAACTGGGGAGGTCTCTTGAGGGATTTAAAGAAGTCCAAGGGGATCCAGGAGGCCAGAATGGCTGTTTGAAAGAAGAGAATAGCAAAAATCAAAGTAGGTTTTTAGAGGAGGCTTCAGGGTCACTGCTATATGGAAGTTGGTGATTCAGGGTCACTGAGTATACCACCCCAAAATATGCTGCTTTGGTATGTTGATGACTTTGAGCTGTAAGCGCTTGAAAAACTGCAAATGCAGGGAGAGGCTTTCTCTAAACAACCCTTATTTCCGTAAAATCCTCTAAACGTAAATCCTCTAAAAGGAACTCGAGTGTCATAAATCCCCTCCCTCGGAGTTTCATCAACACAGAATGACTCTGATCACAGGAGAAGAGATGAGAAGTGAGCACCACGTCCAGACAAACTTGGTTGCAAAATATCACACCTCCCATGTATTCCACCGAAGGCCATTCATCTTTCATAAACATGATTTCCTCTCCCCTAGGAAGCCTACTTCCCTGCCCCCGGCCCTTTCCTTTCCAAGTAAGATGGCTTTTAATCCTGAATTCTAAAGCCACCTATTTGAGTTACTCATTTTCCCCAGGGTTCTCCCATGTATACATGAGGTATACATGTTGATAAAATTTTTAAAATAAATACAGATAGTTAGAGGAAGTAGTATCAGCAATATGAAGGAATAGGAGGTCCTCTCATAGAAACGACGATTCGGCAGCCACCCATGAACAAAATACCTATGTGAGAAATTTGGGATCCTAGTTGTGAATCCCTGCAGAATCTAAAACTGAATAAGAATGCTTTCAAGAGGCACATCTAGGTGGCTCAGTCAGTTAAGCGTCTGACTTGATGTCAGCTCAGGTCATGATCTCAGGGTCTTGAAATCAAGCCCCACGTTGGGCTCCACACTTGGCATGGAGTCTGCTTAAGATTCTCTCTCTCTCTCTTCTTCTACTCCTCCCTGCCCTCCTCTCTCTCTCACAAAAAAAAAAAAAAAAGCATGCTTTTGGGGTGCCTGGGTGGCACAGCAGTTAAGCGTCTGCCTTCGGCTCAGGTCGTGATCCCGGCATTATGGGATCGAGCCCCACATCAGGCTTCTCCGCTAGAAGCCTGCTTCTTCCTCTCCCACTCCCCCTGCTTGTGTTCCCTCTCTCGCTGCCTGTCTCTATCTCTGTCGAATAAAAAAAAATTAAAAAATAAAAAAAACCTGTTAGAACTAATAAATGAATTCAGAAAAGTTGCAGAACACAAAATCAGCATACAAAAATCAGTGGCATTTCTATACACAAACAATGAACTCTCTGAAAAGGAATTTTTCTCTTTCCTCTCATTAGATTTACCAGGAAATTACTTTCCCCTCAAATAAGTAAATAAATAAAGTAGCTAGCTCACTGAATATTTGATTTAATTATTCTTTTTTATGATAATTTTTTTAATTATCTTATGTTAGTCACCATATAGTACATCCCTGGTTTTTGATGTAAAGTTCGATGATTCATTAGATTTATTCTGTTTTTTATGAATTCATTAAATTCTATATTTATAGATAATATTTTTTAAAGATTTATTTATTTATTTATTTACTTGAGAGAGAGAAAAAAAGAACATGTGCATGGGAGTGAGGGGGGCACAGAGGGAGAGAATCCCTGAGCAGACTTCCCGCTGAGAGGGGAGCACCATGCAGCCCTGAGCTCCTGACCCGTGAGATCACCACCTGAGCTGAAATCAAGAATCGGGCACTCAACCAACTGAGCCACCTAGGCACCCCTATATAATATTTTTAAATTTATTTTATTAAGATTGCTTTTTATTTTTGATACATTTGTAATTTAGGGGGGAAAGTCACACTTTTAAAAAAAGATAATCACTAAAAGGTAAACAACTCAGAATAAAGTTATGTTCCCTAAATAATGATAGAGAAGATTGTATAATTATTTGTTCCTCATTGCAATGCCCACCAAAGGGGTTTCATCAAAGTCCAGCTGCAAAATTGCTATAGACCACACTTGGCAACAGATTACCTTGGAATAGCATAAGTTAGGAAATATATCTACCAGCAGGGTAGTGTTGATTAGTTTTCTTCAGTGTGACTTGGACTTGGACTTGGACTCATTTGGAACATAGGTCACATGCAAGGAGATCATACCTATACTGGGTGGGTACAAAAGCCTGCCCGGCTTAGAAGCCTAAAGGAGCCAGTATCTCTTGCAACAAGTTCAAAAGTGTAACTTCCAGGTCCCCAAAGAGAGAGGTCCAATTACAGGAATGACTGCACTCAGAAAAGCTCAAAGACATAGTTTCTTTCCATGCATTTATTGTTCTCCCAGTCCAGGTGACATTTACTACTCGAGGGTCATTTTACTATAAGCTATGCTGCCTGGAAACATAGTTAACATTCTAACTTTATCACATTTCCAGGAAAACAGAGCTGTAAATTAACCAAAAGCCATCTTCTCATCCAGAATAGGTATTTAAAAAGATAGGTCCTAGGATGTTTTACCCAATTAAATATACAGAATTGTAATATGCTTTAGCCTATCTGCATTATTTAAAATTCCAAACTTAAATCCTATTTTCCTCTTTTGTTCTCCATATTTTCACAGGTAAAATATGGAAATTATGCCTTTGTGTGGGATGCAGCCGTATTGGAATATGTGGCTATCAATGACCCAGATTGTTCATTTTACACCATCGGGAATACGGTTGCTGATCGGGGATATGGAATCGCACTGCAACATGGCAGTCCTTACAGGGATGTTTTTTCACAAAGGTAAGATTTGTGTGTGGTCCAAATGAGAAGAGACAAAAAATAGAAAAAGAAAATGCACTTGGTTACTCATGCAGTTTTATTACACTTGTTTTCTTTGTTTGGAACAGGATAGTAAACAACAACAATAAAAGGTAGTTATAAATGTTATTTAATAAGACATCCTTTCCCTAAAGCGCGTACTGAAATACTATTTTTCCATAAAAAGGGAAAAATATTGCTGCATAGAACTGGTTTTACTCTTTAAAAATTGATATACAAAAGGAAGTAGCATGTTAATAACTTGTTTAGAACTTAACTGGCAGTTTACTCTCTGAATTTTAAATATCATAGAGTTAGCAAAATTAGTTCATTTCAAGAACATCAAAGCATAAAATAAACTTCAGGACCAAGTCAAAGTTCGGATGAACTGAGGCACATAATGATAGGGATATTTCCATCTGAATTTTTGCACAGAAAAAGGATGAGAATTTTAGAGTCCCTCATGTGGAGTCAAAGTACATGAGACTTTGTCACGGAATTAAGGGGATGGGTTATTAAGAAATTATACCCATCCTCAAGTTAGAATTTTCTTATGTAAGTTTTTTAAGAAAAAAGGTTTTGAAATGTATACTTTAGATGAACAATGTATATGAAAGACTTGGGCCTGCAAGGCACTCCGAAAGATCACTTCACTTCACTCTACTACCAAACAAGCGTGGGCCTAAGGGAGAGCAGTATCTTTCAGTAGGAGTATATTTCATTTGACACTGATAGTGTATTTTGTTTATTTTCTAGATATTTTTTCTATCTATTTTCTAAAAGCAGTGCCAGACCAAGAGGGTAGTACCAGGTAATACTAAGGCCCCAAATTTCAAACTATTTGAGTTGCATTCCTCCAAATTTTAGAATAGCAAAAGCCAGGTATTTTGCGTTACACAAAAACAAAAACAAAGAAAAAGCTATGTCAGTAGCCCAGAATTTATGTTAAAACTCTTCCATTAGCTAACAAAAAAAATCTAAGCCTCTCTCCTTACCTACAAAAGCGAAAGTTAGATTAACCCCAAGGTCTTCTGTTAGTCTGCCTTTCTGTGTAGCAAACAACTTCCAAGCGTCAGTGACTTTTTCACGTTCGTGAAACGTAGGACTGTGATTTGGCGAAGTTGTGCAGCAAGCTGCAGGTCACCGGCGGGTCTTCCTGGGCCGCGTCTCATTCCAGGGCCAGGCTGGAAAAGCTGCCATAGCTGAGACAAGCTGTTGTCATGACAATGAGAAGCCGCAGAAGGGGCTGCCAGAAACCTGCAGTGTTACCTGCACTTCTTGCATGGATGTGGCCTATGTCACATCTGCCCACAAACCACTCACGAAAGAGTCTCATGGTCAAGCCCCAATCGATGGAGTAAGGAACTGTACTTCACATAAAGGCAAGGGAGTAAATAACTATGAACAATAATATAATCTACCAGGGGTCCCTTAGGGCTCTAAAAAAATCTTAAAATGACAAAAATGAAATAAGCATAAATTGGGAAGTAAAATATTAAGGTATAAATAATGAATAATCAATAAAAACACACTTACTGATGAGTAGATTCTAAAGGGAACAAATTGGAAAATCAGTTATGCCAT
Organism: Ailuropoda melanoleuca; assembly: GCF_002007445.2. Classification (NCBI taxonomy): domain Eukaryota; kingdom Metazoa; phylum Chordata; class Mammalia; order Carnivora; family Ursidae; genus Ailuropoda; species Ailuropoda melanoleuca. The sequence continues at coordinate 35,187,751 of NC_048228.1, read as the reverse complement.
AGAAAATTTACCTGGAAGACACTTGAAGTCTAGTTGGAGATATGTGGCCCACGCATGTGAAACAATAAACAATACACAAAGACATTTCTATAAATGTGTACTGACACTGACATATACGCAATATCAGTATTGCTTGTTTACATTGCATTGAGTTGTGTAGTTGAGATAGTGAAAGAATTGAATACTGTATGGAATAAAGAGTTCATCAAGGGAAACATGAAAGAAAGCTCTCCAGAGAAGGTGAGCCCTGAATCTGACCTGAAGGATTAGTCGAGAATTGTTAGGCTGAAAGGAAAAAAAGAGATAATTCTTGGAGAAACAATGAAGACAACAGGAAAGAAGTAGGAGGGAGCAGGATATGTTGAAGAGCAGCAAGGGCAGCAAGTTAATTAGAAAGGAAATTTGAAGTGTGGGAGTCATATTGTAGGCCACAGGCAGCTGTGAGAACCTATTGTCCATTCTGGAGCCCCGGAGTAAAATGAAGAAGACAGTATTTAAGGGGGGGTTAATCTAGGTTTGAGGTGAAGGATGAATTAAGATTGGCAAAGACTAGAGCAAACCTGGAAGCATGAGACAAGGAAGGCCGAGTCTGGAACTAGGCAACAGGGAATGAGGAGGAAAAACAAATAGAAGAGATACTTCTATACAAAGAGGCACACCATTGTTTTCATTAACTTAGAAATGAGGGTGGAAAACATAATGGAATGAAGGAGATGCCAGGGTTTTTGGAGAAAGACCAACAGAAAAGCCTACTGGATACTGAACATGAACCATGTCGTTGAAAAAAGGATTATTTATTCCTTAGTTGGGGTTAATTGGGTTTTTCTTCACTACAGATTTTTTTTGTTTCCAGACCTGATTTCTAGATCTTTCATGCAAAAGAAGAAGCCAATAAAATCAATACACAGACATAATAGCGATTAAAGAAATATTTAATAAATCACATTAAGTGTTCCGTTTCTTATCCTCCCTGTGGTGGTTTACCTAAGAGGGATTTTAATACAGAGAAAGTCCACTTCAGCAAACTGGTGAAAACTTATACTAAGCATTGAGCATGATTTTTCCTTTGATTTGCGTTATGGATATAGACAATTTAAATTGTCCCTTTCTGTGGAGTTCCTGAATAATGACATCTGTATCCTGGTTCCTTGGATATCTGGAAGAAGAGAGATCCAAGAAAGACACGTGATCTGGCGATCGTTCATATGCAGCTCATCTCGTTAGACACATGCCACAGTGATCTATGACCCAAACTCTCTCCCTGAATTCAGAAAAGTTCTGCTTTCATTTTCCTATGCTATGGCCATTAGGGAAAAGAAATTGCTTTTTTATAGACTGATTTAGAAAAATTATAAAGACCGTAACATTTAATCATTCTAGTACACCTTAGAAATTATTATAAATAACTTTATTACCTCAGCTTATCCTAGGCCCTTGATTACACTGGATCACTGATTGCTACTGTAATTACTTTCAATGAAAGTATTCAGGGTATTTTTTTTAATTGAAGATTTTATTTATTTATTTACTTACTTATTTAGAGAGAAAGAGAGAGTGGGAACAAGGGGAGGGGCAGAGGGAGAGAGAGAATCTCAAGCAGACTCTATGCTGAGCACAGAGCCTGATGAAGGGCTCGATCTCACAACCCTGAGACCATGACCTGAGCCAAAATGAAGAGTTGGATGCCTAACCGACTGAGCCACCCAGGCACCCCCAGTGTGATTTTTATCTAGTAAACACTAATTATTTCTTAGGTTACTATATATCTATACCACAACGTACAAGACATTAAAGTACTTAAATATGTAATAAATATTAATATATAAAATAAACATTATATGCTGATTAGTAGCTACATGGATCATCCACCATGTGCCCAGTATCTTATATGCCTATATACTTTAATGACACTCCAGAGCAATCATACGAAATGTTGTACATTTGCTTATTACACACTTGCATATTACTGCACAACTGTTACACTACAGATGCATTCACTGAGTAGATGGCCTGAGCTTTGGCAAGCGTTAGGTTAGGCATCAGAAATGGGCCTTAGGGATATACTCACTTTTACACTTGCACACGCAGGAATGACTTTTAAAGACCAGTAAGTGCTACAGTATATATCATCATAGATTTGGATAGAGAAATTTTGTTTCCTTGGTGTGCATAAATTCTAGATAACTTGGCAGCAGAAGCTAAAGTATTTATCCAATCTCATCAAATAGGTCAGAGTTCTAGTGTGGTGAATAACGTTTGCAGTGAATTCTCCAGCAGTGTTCATCAGATGTTTATGTGGCCGTTGTCTTGTAATAGTTCTTTGTATACAAAAATTATTCAGTCAAAAGTTGTTAATTAAAAACATTTAAGAGTAGAAGAGAGCTGAATTTTTCAGTGATATCATTATGCTTTTAATAAAAGAAACTCTGGTGTTGATTTTAGAATCTTAACTATTCATAAAACTAAAAATGTGATAAAAATATTTATTGAGCATTTAGTATGATCTCATCTTTGTTCATGAATCTTAGTGGATATCAAGGAATAATTAATTTATGAGTTTAATTTTATACTTCATCAATAAAAAAAATCCCTTTTTGCCTATTGGCTTCTATCCCTAAACTTTAGGAATGAACCCCCTAGTCACAAAAACAAGAATGTATCTCATACTGAATGATTATTTTGTTGGATTCATGATATTGGGACAGATTCATAAATAATATTTCAATTTAGTCACAGATTTTCAGAATTTTTACAAATGGAATGATCAGTACTTCCTTTTTATCAAGGAGGGAATGAGTCCAAAGGAGTAAATTACTTAGAATCACAAAAAGCAATAAAAGTGAAAAAATTTCAAGAGTCCCAAATCCACGTCCAGTTTTCTCGTCATGCACCCTGTCTTCCCTCAACTTTTTTTAAAAGTATATGAGAATCATATTAAACAGACTGTATCAGGCACCTGGGTGGCTCAGTCCATTGAGCATATGCCTTCAGCTCAAGTCATGATGTCACGGCACTGGGATCAAGTCCCCCCTCGGGCTCCCTGCTTGGTGTGGAGTCTGCATCTCCCTCTCCACCCCCCCCAACTTGTGCTCTCCCTGCAAGCGCTGTCTCTCTCTATTGTGCTCACGTGTGCAAAATTAAATAAATAAAATCTTAAAAAATAAAAGACTATATCATGTTTACCGTGTGCCGCATTTTGAGTTCTTACATTTAACAGTCTATGAGGGAAGTACTATTATTATCCTCATTTTATAGACACAGAAACTGAGACATGATGAGGTAAAGTAATTTTTCCCAGTTCACAAAGCTACTGAGTATTAGAGCTGAGATTCAAATCCAGACAGTATGGCTCCAGAACTTGTCATACACTTTTAACAATCTGTATTTCAAATAAGTACTTGGGGATTGCCTTTCTTTCTCTCTCTCTCCGCCTCCCTCTCCTCTTAGGGGCACAGAATAGAATTAATTATAATCCTTGATATATGAAATACTTTCATTTTTGGCCCATAAATGACTACTTTTATTTAATTACTTTTGAATTCCTTGAATGCAGCCTATTCTGTTGTTGTTTCTTCCTTTTGCATTGTTAACTGTTAAAATATCTATGCTTTACTTCGTTTTTGTTTTTCCAAGGCCCTAATTTCCAGAATAACCTGGAAGGGCCAGGCATGCATTTTTTTTAATATAGTTTAATTAACATACAATATTATACTAGTTTCAGATGTATTAATAATGATTCAACATTTATTTACTTTATGAAATGCTTACCACAGTAAGTATAATTACCATCTGTCACCATACAATGTTATTACAATATTATTGACTATACTCCCTACGCTACACTTTACATCCACATGACTTATTTTATACCTGAAAGACTGTACCTCTCCACCCCTTTACCTGTTCCACCCATCCCTCCACCCACCTCCCCTCTGGTAATCACCAGTTTATTCCTTGTATTTATGAGTCTGTTTCTGTTTTGTCTTATTTGTTTTGCTTTTTAGATTCCACATATAAGTGAAAACATATGGCATTTTTCTCTCTCTGTCTGACTTACTTCACTTTGATTAATATCCTCTAGGTCCATCCATGTTGTCACAAATGACAAGATTTAATTCTTTTTTATGGCTGAGTAGTATTCCATTATGTATATATGCCCCATCTTCCTTATCCATTCATCTGTCAATGGACACTTAGGTTGCTTCCACATCGTGGTTATTTTAAATAATGCTATAATAAATATAGGGATACGTGTATCTTTTTGAATTAATGGTTTTGGTTTCTCTGGTTAAATATCCAAAAGTGGAATTGCTGGGTTGTAGGGTATTTCTATTTTAATTTTTTGAAGATCCTCCACACTGTTTTCCAAGGTGGCTGCACTAATTTACGTTCTCACCAACAGTGTACAAGAATTCCCTTTTCTCCATATCCTCACCAGTATTTGTTATTTCTTGACATTTTGATACCAGCCTCTCTGACTGGTGTGAGGTGGTATTTCATTGTGGTTTTGATTTGCATTTCCCTCATGATGAGTGATGTTGAGCACCTTTTCATGTCTGTTGACCATCTATATGTCTTCTAAAAATAAAAAATTAAAATTTAAAAAAAAGGTCTGTTCAGGTCCTCTGCCCATTTTTTAATCAAGTTATTTGGTGTTGAGTTGTATAGGTTCTTTACATATTTTTAATATTAACCACTTATCAGATATATCATTAGCAAATCTCTTTTCCCATTTAGTAGATTACCTTTTTGTTTTGTTGACGGACTCCTTCACTGCAAAAGTTTTTCAGTTTAAGGTAGTCCAATTGTTTATTTTTACTTTTGTTGCCCTTGCTTGAGGAGAACAGATTCAAAAAAAAAAAAAAATTGCTAAGAGATATCCAAGAGTTTACTGCTTACGTTTTTCTTTCAGAATTTTTATGGTTTCAGGTCTTACATATAAGTTTTTAATCCATTTTGACTTTATTTTTGTATATGGTACATACAAAATATATTTTTGTATATGGCGGTCGAGTTTTGTTGTTATGCATGTAGCTGTCCAGTTTTCCCAGCACCACTTATTGAAGAGACTGTCTTTTCCCCATCGTATATTCTTTCCTCCTTTGTTGTAGATTAATTGACCATACAAGCATAGGCTTATTTCTGGTCTCTCTATTCTATTCCATTGCCCTGTGTGTCTATTTGTGTGCCAGCACCATACTGGTTTGATTACTATAGGCCTGCAGTATTGTTTAAGATCTGGGCGTGTGATACCTCCAGCCTTGTTCTTTTTTCTCAAGACTGCTTTGGCTATTTGGGGTCTTTTGTGATTCCTTACAAGTTTTAGGATTATTTGCTCTGTGAAAAATGCTATTGGTATTTTGATAGAGGTTATGTCAAATCTGTACCCTGTTTTGAGTAGTATGAACATTTTAACAATATTAATGTTCCGATCCATGTTTGTGGTGTATCTTTCCATTTGTGCTATCTTCAATTTCTTTCATCAATGTCTTATAGTTTTCACAGTGTAGGTCTTTCATCTCCTTGGTAAAATTTATTCCTATGTATTTTATTCTTTTTGATGTAATTATTAATAGAATTGTTTTCTTAATTTTTTTGGCTAGTTTATTATTAGTGTATAGAAATGCAAAATATTTTTGTACATTGATTTTGTATCCTTTGAATATATTTATTAGTTCTAATAGTTTTTTTGGTGGAATCTGTAGGGTTTTCTATATATAGCACCGTGTCATCTGCAGGTAGTGACAGTTTTACTTTGACTTACCAATTTGAATGCTTCTTTTTTCTTTTCCATGTCTGATTGCTATCTAGATTCAGAAAAAGCACATGAGACCCTTTTCTCTACCTCTGTCTTAATACTTCTTACAGTTTCTTTCTTGGGTCCTGCCTCATGTCGGTAAGCCCCTTCAGTTCAGGCATATGTCTCTACATCTTTAATGGCTACCTTCATGCCAGCACAGAGTAACAATACTTGATGAAAAAAGATCTACCTAACTTTTCAATCAAAGATCATCCCATTTACTTATATCCCAATAAATTAAATACCTATTCTTTGTGCTTGTTAGTATAAAAAGAAAAAGTCTTCTATTTTCTCTTATCGTAATAATTTTTCTTTCTTGGTTTCTCCAGTTTTTTATATAATGAATAATAAAAACTCAGAAGAAAAAAGAAAATAAACACAGAACATGTCTACCTTTCTTTCCAACTCCCTACTATAGGAACTTTTATGCTCTCATTCCCATAAGGAAGTTAGGAAAGATTCCTTTAACTGGAAACCATAGAGCCCTAATCCTTTTATTCAAAATAAGAATGAGGTACTTTTAAACCACTTTGTTCCCTCTTCAGGAAGAGAAAAAAGCTGATTGCCCAGTTAGCAGTTCCAAAATCAGTCAACAACTGGCTTAACCTCTGCACTCAGTCAGCCGGAAGGAGCTCTCACATAGAGAAGTTAAATGATTGTTTTCCCTTTAGACATGCAAAATATATACTGTCCCTTGGCTCTGAGAGCAAGAGTGACATTATCAAGATACCTATGTAAACATTAAGCAATATGAACTTACACATTAAACTGGTATGGATAATAGATGCTGAAAAAAAATTAGACGAAAGGAAATCATTGCTGAGTAGAAAAGAAAGAGTTTATTAGACTTGAGTTAGAAAGCTTCAAGGATAAAGAGAATTTGAATATGGGGACAGGTCTGGGTAAGGTACTCAGGAAAACATGGGGAAATCATCAAAATAAGAAGCTATCTTATGTTGAAAGGACAATGAGAAGGAACGATTTGACTGAAGAGAATATTGGCAGGTGAATACAGTAGAGAAGCTAAAATTAAATGTGACACACCAGGGTACTGAGAGCTGCTATTTATTAGGTATCTACCATGCTGAATATTTGATATATTTCATATAGTACTTGCCACAACTCTGCAAAGTGGGCATTTATTCATTGCATTTTATAAATTTGAGGAAACTGAGACTCGGAGCTTAGTATCTCACCAAAGTCATACAGTAATGACTTGTGGAGCTAGGGCTCAAACCCAGGCTGGGGCTTGTGTCCTCACTCAGGACCCCACAACAGCTTTGTGAGGCTCTGAGGAGAACATCTGGACACAGGAGCATTTGAGGAATCCAAGGTGTTGGGTTAAACAAGACAGAGCTTAATTGAGAAAAGCCATTACAAAGGCTGTTGTAGTGTTCCAGCTGTGAAGCAATGAGAATATCCTCAATGAGACTGAGGAGAAATGACTTTTAAAAAGGTACCATTTGAAGAGGGATAGAGAGGAGTTGGTGGAAATCAGAGGACCCAGGATCCTGTAAGGGAAAGGATGTCAGATTCAAGTGCTCACAACAGCTTTCTCTTGCATTCTCCTTCCAACTCTGATTTTTCCTTTTCAGTTACTTATTGCAAGTGTTGCATCAGCTCAATTTCACCTCCAGGAAAAACCAACTGGAAAATGATTTCTAGAAAAGTGATGATGAGTTTTAAAAAATGTAATTCACTACCCAGGGGATATTTATTTCAAACAACTTTTCAGCTTGCAGACTTTTGTTCTATAGTTGCTCAAATTACATTAACATATCCCTAGTGGTATTCTTCTGTCTCACACATCTGATACTTTTTTTAAAAATAAATATGTAAATAAATTTTAGAAAATACACACACACATACACACACCACTGAAACCAACAGGTTTCATCACATCCACATTTTCTTTTCTGGATCCAGAAAACAAGACAGTTCAGATGGTCATGTTTATATACAGTAATAAAGAAAAATGTTTCAGGAGTTGCAAAAAAAAAAGCGAGAGGACATGAAAGATTCACTTTCAAATAGAGACTGGAGTAGAATAAAATAATCATATATTTGTACATATATTTTTATTTAAAATAACAACATATTTTAACCAATAAAGTGTTAAAGGAAATTATTTTCTTTTCTCATATCATATATAGATATCAAATAAGGATTAGTCTCTGGAAACCATACAATAATATACTATTCCTATTTCAGAGCAGTCCCTTTTAAAACATTTGTTTTGAATTTAGAACTTTAGAATTTTGAATTTAGGGAACTTCGACAAGAGAGGAAAAAATGAAGTGGCTTATTAGTCGGTCATTTTTTTCTGTTTCTTGAATTCTTGCGAAGCTGTCTTTGAGCCTAATATTCTGCAGATTTTACCCTTCACCCCGACTGCTGGTTCTAATGAAGAAGCTAAGTAATTTACATTTGTTTCAGCATTTGGCCTAATTAAATGCAGTGTAAGTACAATTGTTGATATTTCCCATACGTAAATATTTCAAAAATATTCATCAGATGGGCACTGTATGATTTGAGACTAGTTTTATTAATCTTGTAAAGCAGTAGCCAAATTTTAAGAAAATTGCCCAGCTTTGCTCTCAAGGAGCAGACAGCATTCTCAAAGCTGAACACAATCCCAACCACCAGACAATGCAATCCCATGGAGCAGATTTTGAAGTGTTACAGGATTCTATTTTCCTTGTACTTACATCATACGGCATTTGGGGAATACTTCATCCAAGGTGCAAGAGTACTTTTCTATAAACAACCATCTTTATTAGACTTTTCTGAAAAAAAGTACTGAGGTACAGGGAAGATAAATGACTAGTGGGAAGTGCAGAGCAATATTTCAGCTGAATAATGAGCCCACAACATTAGACCAAGCTGCTTGGCAAGAAGTCGGATCAGCCTTTCATTATTTTATACGATTTGGGCTGTTTCTAGATCTTAGTAAATATGATTTCATTCAAAAAGCAGTTGTTTTACAAAAAGCATAGTTATTATAGTGGTATAAAGTAGGTGTGACTAAAGGCTGAGTTTTTAACGAAACATTTCAGAACTTAAAGCTACAAATGTGTATTGCACTTGAAAGTACACGTGCGCGCACACACACACGCCTGAGAGTCAATTATAAGCCTCTCTCAGAAATACTACAGAATTCTAGTATAATTCTATTATACTTACATCACATTTTTCTATTCAAAGCACTCATCTTACTCACCAAACTTAGCCCCACATAATTTTTAAAGGGAAAATTTGATGTCATTGAGGATAATCAGCAAATGTGGCTCTTTTTTAATAGACCCTCAAAATATTGTAAGAATGGTAACAGCATGGGAACAAGCACGTGGGCTGGCATGATAATTATGTTGATAGAAGGAACAACCATAGAAGGTGAGATAGGAATGCGACTTTGGCATGCATTTAGATGAATTCCCTAATTTTACAAATGTAAAAATCGAGAAGGGAAGTTGGGTTACCTGCCCAGAGTTGAAACTTAGGTCAAGAAACAAACAAACAATGTAGGTCAGAACATGCCCTGGGCATCACAAATCCAGTCTCCCAGTCCAGGGTTCCACCCATACCCTGTTCTACCATTCTCTTCGTTTAAAAAATCAGTTTTGTATCCCTAGAATTTACTAGTAAAATAAATGTTTTATGTCTACTCTAAAGGAGCATGAGTACTAGCAAATATGTTACACGAGCCATCGACATGACTAGAACACCTATTTAAAAATCGTCATTACTTTATAGATATACAGAAAAAGTAGCACAAATAACGGGTAAGATGCTATGGATTGTGTTATCCCTAACTTACAGAGAAGTTATATTGTAGCCTAAAATAATAGTTAATAATCACTGAAGACATACTGTGTGCCAGGTACTAGTCCAAGTTCCCTAACTATATTAAGTCATTTAATCTTCACAATAAACTTATGAGGTTAATACTGAGTAGCTTCATTTTACAGAGGAGGAAACTGAGTCAAAGAAAATATTTTCAGTTTTCCAAAGTCATAAAGCTAATAAGTAGCAGAGCCAGGTTTGAACCCATGCTGTCCTACACGATGCTACCAGAGTTCCTACTATCATAGCTCTGAGCACATGCACCGGTGTGCCCCCGGGATAACAAGCATCCAAACTGTCTTCATGCCCACTCAGGGAGCCACTTTCTTGCACACTAAAATGCCTGCGGGTGATTTCCAGAGGCTTAAACAGCACGCCAAGAGCGAAAGTCCTCCTTTACCGTGAGTGGGCAGATCCATTTGAAATTGAAGCTCTCTTGTACCAGGGGATCAGAAGGAAACAATAAAAGTATTGAAAATGGAAAGCTGAGGAGGATACTGTAGTTATTTTCTCTCTCTTTCCCTCTTTTGTTACAAACAGCTTAAGACTGTACTAGACCAAAACTTCAATTCTTACTTCATAGAAGTTTTCATTCATCGTGACTTTTTAATTGGTGTAATCCATAATCACCTCTTATCTATCTCATTTCACAGTTCTTTGGGAAGCTCAAAAAAAAAAAAAAACTAACATTATACTTGGTCAGATTGTCTATTCACATGTCAAATACTTCCTAATATGAAATAGAACCTACTGTTTTTAGAACAAAAGTATGGCTAAGATAAAAATATAGTTTCCATGTGGAATGACATTTATGAGTTCGTATAGCCCAGAATGACAAGTCTAACAGAAGTACTAATGATTTTTGTCTTAATGAACATAATTTCCTGCTTTAGCACCAACTTCAAAAAGAGACAGATAGATAAACCTCAAAGTGTACGTTCACTTTTTTTCTTAATCATCCGTTTTACAACTGTCATCTTATGAAGCTATTTATGTTTGAAATAATGTAACTATTGACAATAATTGAAATCCAACATTTTTATTTTATATATCACTGACCTCAGAGTATGTATATAAAAATTGTTGCCTTCATGATATTCTTACCAATGTTCCAGGGCCGGACATGGAGATACGATGGGAGGAGCCAGCAACCTGAAAAAAATATGATAGACTTTCTGTTCTGCTGAGGTTTTCTGTCTTTTTCCAAAATAAGTTAAATTTTTGTACTAAAACGGTTTTTATCAATTTTCTGGGGGCTTTTTTCCATTCCTTAACCAAGATATCTATAGCACTCACCATAAAAGTAAGCATGGTCCTTCTAGACAAATTCTCATGTTCTTTGAACTAATCAACATGAATTTTACTAGTGTGAATTTCTTCTTTTCTATTTTTTTAGCAACCACGGAAATTTGCCAAACAAATTACCTCCCAACCAGAATATGTTCAGTAGAGTGGCGGGAATAGTTCATTAAGGTTGATGAGATAGAAGAGTGCAAAACTTGGAGGTCCTGAATATCAGGCCAAGCTGTGTGAAGTTAGGACAAGGGGAATCCCTGAAAAATTTGGGAAAGACTAGTTATAATCAGTAGTATGCTTTTTGATCAGTCCGGAAAGAATGTATGCAATGAAATAAAGGAGGAATTGACTAGAAGGAAGGCTACCAGTTAGGAAGCCATTGCTGTATCTATAATATAAAGTACAGGAAGGCAGGGCTTTTTCTCTGCTTTATTTGGAGATATATTCCAAGCATTTAGAAGAAAGTCTACCACATAGCAGATGTTTGATAAGTATTAATTGAATGAATGGGTGAATGAATCATTTAGGAAAAGTGAAATGCCTGAAGTAGGCTGAAGGCAGTGGAAATGGAAAGAAGGGGAGAGATACTTTAAAGGTAATGTTGGCCATCAACTAGACACAGAGATGGGGCAAAAGGGAACCAAGCATACATGAAATCCTTAGCCTTGCTGGCCGGGAAATAGGGAAATGACAGAAGAGAAGTCAGGAAGGGAAACCGGCTTGAGAGTAAAACCAGTTGTACTACTGAACTAATTTCGAACCTATTTTGGTCTTGACATGTTGAGTTTGAGGCACCAGAGGATGATGCATTCATATAGGGAAATGTAGAAACTGTAACAGACAAACAATAATGCAGGGTGGAAACCTGAGGGAGAGGCTAGAGCAATGGATACAGACTTGGGCACATTCTCCATTAAGATAACGAAAACCAGAGACATAGCTTATGGAAAAACCAAAGACATAAACAAGAAAAGGTTGAGGCCAATTGCTTTCAAATGTCCCTTTTTTTCTTTCCTCTTCTTTCCATCCCACAGTCACAAACCTAATTGAACCTTAGCATGTTATGCCTAAGAGCACAGTTACTCCTGTCTTTCTAAACCTACTCAAATCTTATACGTTCTGTGGCTTCCAGCTCGTAGTCCATTCTCAGCTTAGGTCCTCCCTTGCAAAGTCAGCTCTCATCAGACCCTTCAATGTGTTTCTGTATTTTATCTTCTCTCTACCACCTATGTCACTTTTTTATTCATTTTTTATGTTTATACCTTGACATTTCAAATATGTTCTAAATTCTTAGCTTGAAAAGAATAGCAAAACCTCTCTTATTCTTCCTTTTTTTAATCTTCTATGAATAGGTAATATATTCTTAGTAGGTATCCAAGAAATTCTTGTTAAATAATGTTTGAGTGGGAAAGAATCCTATTCTCACTTGTGATTACTAAGGCAAGTAACATATTAGAGAGTAGGATTCATGTTTATTCACTTGATCAACAAATATTTGTTGAGCAACTACTTAGTGCTTCATACTGTTTTGTTTTTCTAGAGAAAAAAATAGTGAGCAAGATTAACAAGGTTATTGCTTTCTGGGAGCTTACATTATACTGAAGAGTTGGTGGAGAAAACAGAATAAATAAGACAACAAATAGGATAATTTCACTTTGAAAAACACGCTATGAAGAAAACCTAACTGGGACAGAGAATAAAGACAGATCAGTGATGGGATGGGTCACAAAAGATTTTTCTGAGGAAGCAACATTTGATGACAACCTTGAGTGTAAAATGCGGAGGAAGAGTATTTCTGTGTAAAACAAACATAAAGGCTCTGAAGTGAGAACCAGCTCGGAGTATTTAAAGAATGGCAAGGAGTCCAGCATGGCAGGGCGACAAGAGAATAGTATGAAAGGAAATTAAAGAGTTAGTCAGACCCAGAGTATTGTCGAACCTAGAAAAGCATAATATAAACTATAGATTTTTTTCCAAAAAACAAAGGCAAGCTGTTGCAAGTTTTAAAAAGAGGAGTAGTTGTTCCCTCTAGCTGTTAAGGTAGAGAAGGAAATATGGTAGAGAGAGAGGGAGGGCAACAGAGCAAGAGTAAATGTAGGAACATCAGTTAGGAAGCTAGGACAGTAATCCAGGAGAGAGGCAACAATGTCTAGGTGTAGAGTGGTATAATTAAGATGGTGAAAAGTGACAGGTTCCAGTCTATCATAGTTATAAAACTGATAGGACTGGCAAATGATATGGACATGACGGGTGAGGTAAACAGAGGAATAAAGATAAGTTTTTCTTCTGAACAAATAAGTGTATGGTGGTTGGTTTCATTACCTTAACTGGTCAAGCATGGGCCAGTAGTAGGTTACAAGCCAGGAGATTTAAGACTTTGGCCTTGGGTTTAGTAAACTTGGCATTTTTTATTTGACAGGAACTTAAATATAAATGTGAAACTTAGGAGAGAAAATAATAAGAATTACAATTTGATAGATGGAAAGTACTAATTATAAAAGACTCAGGCACTGGTTGAAGGACTCTGACCGAAGACCAAGTTCCTTCCACGTCCCCACCTATCCATCCTCGGTGGGTGGGATAGGACTGTCCTCAGGCTGACCTGCCTCTTGACAGGATGCTTATAGCAGCAACAGGGGTATCGTGCTCCCCTGTTTGTTTTCTGGAGAAAAAGAACTCTCTCCTCTCAAGCATGAATATAAATCTATCCCTTCAGCTTAATAAGTTCATCGTAGGTCATGTGTTTACCCCTGGATAGAGCAGATTCCCACAAGAATATATACTTACAGCTTAGACTCTCTGTCTAATGGTATGGAAGAGACATTGAAGAGTCAACTATAATGTCCCTTACAACAAATCTGAAGAAAGAATTAATAGGTATTAGAGAATATAAGGAACAAAGGAGAATGAATTAATAATACCCATAAAAATACATTCATTTATTGCACATTTATTTGTGTTACTCCTTTAATGTTTTCCATGGACTAACTCCTTTAATCCTCACAACACCTTAAGAGAATGGTGCTATTAGTAAACTGCTCAACTTAGAGTTAATAAATGGCTAAGCTGGGATTTCAACCTTCGCTCCAAAAGTTACACTCTTAACCAATACACTCTGACTAAAGGGGGAAAACTGAAAGAGTGATGGTACCATATACTCAGTTGGAAAGTTGTAAATAGGAACGTGGGAAGGAGGGCAGTATGGAAAGGGAGTGCGTGCTATTGGTTTGATACACACTGAATTTGTAGCGACGGCAAGAGGTCTATCTGAAAACTGTTGAAAGTATGAGACAGGAGAGTGGGTTAGATGGGGGAGAGAGATACAGATTTAGGATTTATCATTACAAAGCAACAAGGGGTGGGGGGAATCAAGAGAAAATGTGTGCAGCAAAAAGAGAGCCCAGCACCAAGGACTGATATTAGAGGAAAACCAGGAAGAACCACTGGGAAAGAAGAGACTGGAAAAGTGCGCAATAAGTAATGACAGTAAATTACACAATTTCTATATCCTGAAATCTAGAGCAATCCTTGCCACAGAGTTGGTGCTTGATAGCTGTTTCTTTTTGTTGTTGTTGTTTATTTGTTTTTTATGATACTGATTTCTTAGAAGAATTCATGAGCTGCCCCTCCGGCCTGCCTCAGCTAGGCTGTGGCTCACTCGACCTCAGTGGTTCTCAAACTTGAGCCAACATCAGCATCACCTGGCAGGACTGCTAAAACACAGATCGCTAGGCCACAGCCCCAACGTTGTTGATTATATGAACATAATTTGTATTTCTAACAAGTTCCAGATGAGGCTGGATCCTGCTGATTTGGAGTCCACACTTGGACAGCTGCTGCTCTAACACGTGGTCATGACTTCCTTACTGTTGACTCTTCTCATGCTCTCCGTAGTGCCCATTTTCTGCTTCTTGCCCTTGTCTTCAATATTTTGATCTTCATACTCAATCATATACAGATCATTCCCAATCTATATTACCTCATTTAAGTCTTGCAAAACATCATGAAAGGAAGATTATTGTGTGTCTTCTATAGATTAAGAAACGAAGGTTTGAAGAGCATAAGGGAAAAAACACTTGAGTGTTGATTCTATAAACCTAAATTATACAGTGCTACGCAGTTAAAGTTATTAGGTCCTTTTCACTTCATCTTCAATTCCACTCATTTGATTTCTTCTGTCTCATCAACCAAGAGGTCTTCTTCAACAACCAACAGCACTTTTCATAACTGCTACATTGACCATATCGTACTATCTTTCAAAACCTTTTGTGGTGGTAGTTGTTCTTTTTGTCTCTCTTAGAATCCTTGCAATTAGTCAGTTGGTTTTTTCTTAACCTGATCAAGTCTCAGACAGTGCTTTTCCTACAGAGACTTCAAAAAATGTTATTAACTGATGTAGCGAATAGAAGTCTTCCAGATTGTTACCCAAACCTACCTTCTACTTGGCCATTATCCCTATTCCAGTAAAATATCGTATTTCTTTTATTTTATTAGCAAAATAATTCTTTGAAAGTAGAAACTTTGTCTTATTGTCACTAAATCTTCTCTGTATGTCACGGAAGGTGAAGAAAAATTTACTAATAAAACAAGTTGTTGTTTGTTGTTTTGGTTTGGTTTGGTTTGGTTTTGCTTAAAGGAGTAATTAAGTTCCCTACCATATCTTCAAGGCTGTATTCTTAGTGGTTCCCCTCTACATTACATTATAAAGTCTATAGGACTATGTTAACTTAAAATCAGAGAACCACAGGTTCTTGAAACTCAGAGTGACTATTTGTCATTTGTCGCCTAGGCATCCTTATCCAGGTCACTGTTAGGAAACACTGTGCCTGAGAGGAGAGCTGAATGAACCATAATCATATAGTTACATGCTGGCAGAGTTTAGATACAGAGAAGTCCAGCTTTCCCTACTATTAATCTTGTGTACGTCCTTCTATCCCATCAACTAATAACCCTAAAATCCTAGTACAGCTCCTAAATTCTAAGATGTCCAAAATTGAAGTAGATATGTGATTTTTTTTTTTTTTTAGAGATCAGGTATCTTTTTTTTTTTTTAAGATTTTATTTATTTATTTGAGAGAGAGAGAGAGAGAAAGAGCATGAGTAGGGGAGAGAGGGAGAGGCAGAGAGAGAAGCAGACTCCCCACTGAGGAGGGAGCCCGATGCGGGACTCAGTCCCAGGACCCTGGAATTATGACCTGAGCTGAAGGCAGAGACTTAACTGACTGAGCCACCCCGGCCCCCGATATGTGAATTTTGAATCAGACATTTTGAAGACAAAAAGAAATACAGAAGAGATAAAAAGGCCCCTACGAGGCTCTCCTTGTCTGGCCTCTCTCTACCCCACCTCATTTTGCCACTCTTCTCTCCTAACTGCATCCCAGGGCGTTGGCCTGCTCCTGGCTCCTGCTTCCGCCTCAGGGCCTTTATTCCTGCCTTCTCGTTTCCTCTGGCTGACTCCTGCCCAACTTCTCACCTCCGTCTAAACAGCCTTTGCATAAGGTGAAATCCAGTCACCGTTATTGCCAGCTTCCAGTGCCTTTCCACCAGTAACAGGTCTGAGATGTTCACCAGCCTGTTCTAAAGTGGGAAAAGAAATAAAGAAAATAAGGACAAAATAGTCAGAGGTTAACTTAATGAATTCCATTCACAGAACTATATTTTTGCTCTGACTTGGGATCCGTGTAACATTTGGATCATTAGATATCTTTTCATTCAGGAAATGAGCACAGATTTCTTAATGTCCTTGCTTCATGAAACAAAAATTGAGCCACCTCGACCAAAACCCCTAAAAATGTTTTTCTTTTCCTGAATTCTAAAAGTCTTGGAATCGCATATCCCTTATTCATAATTACTGTGGAGGAGTGGGGAAGGGGAGAAGGAACCAAAAAACCTGAGTATGTAAGCAACTTGCTGGAGAAGACCCCGTCTTGTTTCCTTCCTGAAAGCAACTCAGTGCTTGATGTTGAGTTTGAAACACCTGCGTTTCTAGCCTGATGCTGCTGACTCTGCTTTCACGTTCTTTACGTTTAAAAAATAAGTTCTTAGGATGGTTTGTGCAAAATTCTGTCCTACTTTAAGAACTTTTTTGACCTTCTGTGCATGTAGAAAAATATAAAAAATAAATGAGAGAAGTGGCCTGTTCAAAAAGCAGCTTTTATTTATTTTTTTTTATAATTAATTTTATTTTATTATATTATGTTAATCGCCATACAGTACATCCCCTGATTCCGATGCAAAGTTTGATGCTTCATTAGTTGCGTATAACACCCAGTGCACCATGCAATACGTGCCCTCCTTACTACCCACCACCAGTCCATCCCCTTCCCCCACCCCCTCCCCTCTGAAGTCCCCAGTTTGTTTCCCATAGTCCATAGTCTCTCATGTTTCATTCCCCCCTCTGATTACCCCCCTTTTCTTTATCCCTTTCTTCCCCTACCGATCCTCCTAGTTCTTATGTTCCATAGATGAGAGAAATCATATGATAATTGTCTTTCTCTGCTTGACTTATTTCACTTAGCATTATCTCCTCCAGTGCCGTCCATGTTGCAGCAAATGTTGAGAATTCGTTCTTTCTGATAGCTGAGTAATATTCCATTGTATATATGGACCACAGCTTCTTAATCCAGTCATCTGTTGAAGGGCATCTCGGCTCCTTCCATGATTTGGCTATTGTGGACAATGCAGCTATGAACATTGGGGTGCATATGGCCCTTCTCTTTACTACGTCTGTATCTTTGGGGTAAACACCCAGTAGTGCAATGGCTGGGTCATAGGGTAGTTCAATTTTTAACTTTTTAAGGGACCTCCACACTGTTTTCCAGAGTGGCTGTACCAACTTGCATTCCCACCAACAATGTAGGAGGGATCCCCTTTCTCCACATCCTCTCCAACAATTGTTGTTTCTTGCCTTGTCTATCTTTGCCATTCTAACTGGCGTAAGGTGGTATCTCAGTGTGGTTTTGATTTGAATTTCCCTGATGGCTAATGATTTTGAACATTTTTTCATGTGTCTGTTAGCCATTTGTATGTCTTCATTGGAAAAGTGTCTGTTCATATCTTCTGCCCATTTTATGATTTGTTTATTTGTTTCTCGTGTATTGAGTTTGAGAAGTTCTTTGTAGATCTTGGATACCAGTCCTTTATCTGTGGTGTCCTTTGCAAATATATTCTCCCATTCCGTGGGCTGTCTCTTAGTTTTTTTGACTGTTTCCTTGGCTGTGCAGAAGCTCTTTATCCTGATAAAGTCCCATAAGTTCATTTTATCTTTTATTTCTCTTGCCTTTGGAGATGTGTCGTGAAAAAGGTTGCTCTGGCCGATGTCATAGAAGTTGTTGCCTATGTTCTCCTCTAGAATTTTGATGGATTCCTGTCTCACATTGAGGTCTTTCATCCATTTGGAGTTTATTTTTGTGTATGGTGTGAGAGAGTGGTCAAGTTTCATTCTTTTGCATGTAGCTGTCCAATTTTCCCAGCACCATTTATTGAAGAGACTGTCTTTTTTCCACCGGATGTTTTTTCCTGCTTTATCAAAGATTAGTTGCCCAAAGAGCCGAGGGTCCATTTCTGGGTTCTCTATTCTGTTCCATTGGTCGATGTGTCTGTTTTTGTGCCAGTACCATGCTGTCTTTGTGATCACAGCTTTGTAGTACAGCTCGAAATCCGGCATTGTGATGCCCCCAGCTTTGTTTTTCCTTTTCAACAGTTCCTTGGAGATTCGGGGCCTTTTCTGGTTCCATACAAATTTAAGGACTATTTGTTCCAGTTCTTTGAAAAATGTCCTCGGTATTTTGATCGGGATAGCATTGAAAGTGTAGATTGCTCTGGGTAGTATGGACATTTTAACTATGTTAATTCTTCCAATCCATGAGCATGGAATATTTTTCCATCTTTTTATGTCTTCCTCAATATCTTTCAAAAGTGATCTATAGTTTCTAGCATATAGGTCCTTTACGTCTCTGGTTAAGTTAATTCCAAGGTAACGCATGGTTTTTGGTGTTATTGTAAATGGGATGGATTCCCTAATTTCTCTTTCTTCAGTCTCGTTATTCGTGTATAGAAATGCAACTGATTTCTGGGCATTGATTTTGTATCCTGCCACCTTACTGAATTGTTCTATAACTTCTAATAGTTTGGGAGTGGATTCCTTTGGGTTTTCCATATAGAGTATCATGTCATCTGCAAAGAGAGACAGTTTGACTTCTTCTTTGCCGATTTGGATACCTTTGATCCCTTTTTGTCTTCTGATTGCTGTTGCAAGGACTTCTAGTACTATGTTGAATAATAGTGGCGAGAGTGGGCATCCTTGTCGTGTTCCTGATCTTAAGGGAAAGGCTTCCAGCTTTTCCCCATTGAGAATAATGCTTGCAGTAGGCTTTTCATAGATGGCTTTTATGAGATTGAGAAATGTACCCTCTATTCCTACACTCTGAAGGGTTTTAATCAGGAAAGGATGCTGTATTTTGTCAAATGCTTTTTCTGCATCAATTGAGAGGATCATATGGTTCTTGAGTCTTTTCTTGTTGATATGATGTATCACATTGATTGATTTGCGAGTGTTGAACCATGCTTGCATCCCAGGTATGAATCCCACTTGGTCATGATGGATAATCCTTTTAATGTACTGTTGGATTCTATTAGCAAGGATCTTGTTGAGGATTTTGGCATCCATATTCATTAGAGAAATCGGTCTGTAATTCTCCTTTTTGAGGGGGTCTTTGCCTGGTTTGGGGATCAAGGTAATATTAGCCTCATAGAATGAGTTTGGTAGCTTTCCTTCTGTTTCTATTTTTTGAAATAGCTTTAGGAGAATAGGTATTATTTCTTCTTTGAATGTTTGGTAGAATTCCCCAGGAAAACCGTCTGGGCCTGGAGTTTTATTATTTGGAAGGTTGTTTATCACTGACTCAATTTCTTCATAGTTAATTGGCCTATTTAAGAAATCTATTTCTTCCTGTTTCAGTCTTGGTAGTTTATAGGTTTCCAGGAAGGCCTCCATCTCTTCCAGATTGTTTAGTTTTTTGGCATATAGCTGTTGATAAAAGTTTCTAATAATCCTTGCAATTTCAATGGTGCTGGTCGTGACCTCTCCCTTTTCAGTCATAATTTTAATAATCTCAGTCCTTTCTCTTTGTTTTTGGACAAGTTTTGCCAGTGGTCTATCAATTTTATGGATTCTCTCAAAGAACCAGCTTCTAGTCCTGTTGATCTGCTCTACTGTGGTTCTGGTCTCTAATTCATTGATTTCTGCTCTAATCTTGGTCAACTCCTTCCTTGTCAGTGGGTTAGGCCTGTCCCTCTGTTGCTGTTCCAGTTTCTTGAGGTGAGAATATAGAAACTGCATTTTAGATTTTTCTATTCTTTTGAGTGAGGCTTGGATGGCTATGTATTTCCCCCTTAGGACTGCCTTTGCAGTATCCCATAGGTTTTGGACCGTTGTGTATTCATTCTCGTTGGTCTCCATAAATTGTTTAATTTGTTTTTTGATTTCCTGGTTTATCGAGTCATTCTTGAGCAGGATGGTTCTTAGCCTCCAAGTGTTTGAGTTTCTTCCAGGTTTTTCCTTGTGGTTGAGTTCCAATTTCAGAGCGTTGTGGTCTGAGAATATGCAGGGGATAATTTCAATCTTTTGGTATTGGCTGAGACCTGTTTTGTGTCCCAGAGCATGATCTATTCTTGAGAATGTTCCATGGGCATTTGAATAGAATGAGTATTCTTTGGTTCTGGGGTGTAGTGTTCTATATATATCTATGAGGTCCAACTCGTCGAGTATGGCATTCAAAGCCTTTGATTCTTTGCTTAGTTTTTGCCAGGGTGTTCTGTCTATTTCTGATAGTGGGGTGTTGAGGTCCCCTACTATTACTGTGTTCTTATCTATATGTCTCTTTATTTTGGTTAAGAGTTGGCTTGTGTATCTTGCTGCTCCCCTGTTGGGGGCATATATATTAATAATTGTCATATCCACTTGTTGAATACTTCCTTTAAGAATAATATAGTGCCCTTCTGTATCTCTCTCTATGGCCTCTAGTTTAAAATCCAGTCTATCTGATATGAGAATTGCTACTCCAGCTTTCTTTTGAGGTCCATTTGCGTGGAAGATGGTACTCCATCCCCTTACTCTAAGTCTGAATGCATCTTTGGGTTCAAAATGAGTCTCTTGTAGACAGCAAATGGATGGGTCATGTCTTTTTATCCAATCTGCAACCCTGTGGCGTTTTATGGGAGAGTTTAAGCCATTTAGATTGATAGAGATTATTGACAGATATGATTTTAATGATGCCATTTCTCTTTAAAGTCTTTGTATCGGTTGTGACTTGCTGCTCTGTATCACTCTTGGGGCCTTTTTACCTTTATAGAGCCCCCCTTAATATCTCCTGTAGGGCTGGTTTCGTGGTTACGAAATTGGTTAATGATTGGCGATTTTGGAACGTCTTTATTTCTCCATCAATTCTGAATGACAGCTTTGCTGGATAAAGGATCCTTGGCTGCATGTTTTTCTCTGAAAGAGCTTTAAAAATGCCCCCCCAAGCCTTTCTCTCATTCCAGGTCTCTGTAGACAGGTCTGACGTAATCCTGATACCTTTGCCTTGGTACGTGAGAAATTTCTTTGCCCTGGCCGCTTTCAATACTGTATCCTTGGATCTAATATTTGCGAATTGCACTATGACATGCCGTGGCGTAGGTTTGTCCTGGTTGAGCTTGGATGGGGTCCTCTCTGCCTCTTGGACACGAATGCTTGTTTCCCTTGCTAGATTAGGGAAGTTTTCAGCTACAATTTGTTCAAATATCTCTTCTAGACCTCTGTTTTTCTCCACCCCTTCAGGGATGCCGATGATTCTGACATTGGATCGTTTCATAGAGTCAGTAATCTCCCGTAATCTACATTCGTGGGCGTGGATTTTTTTAAGACCAGCTTCTATTTTCGTTTTTTCTTCTACTAACCCATCCTCCAATTCGCTAACGCGTTCCTCTGCCTCGGTGACCCTGGCCGTCAGAGCCTCTAGTTTTGACTGTATTTGGCCCATAGAATTTTTAATTTCTGTCAGATTCGCTCTCATTTCTGCCCTTAGGGATTCTATATTCTCAGCAACGCTTTCTCTGATGCTTTTTTCAAGTTTACTCATCATCTTGACCATTGTTGCTCTGAATTCCATTTCTGATAATTGGGATACATCCATATGTATTAATTCTGTGGCCGAGGCCAATTCTGTGGCAGAGGCCACAGACTCATTATCTTTTCTTTGCTGGGGGGGACTTCTCCTTCTCGTCATTCTGATGAAGAGAGATTGCAGGGTTGTCCAGAGCCCAAGTGTTGACTGGGACCCAGGCCGTGCGCCCTTGTTTTATAGAGATCTTAGGGATGTGGGCTTCTTCCTTAAAGAGTTTATTTATTTATTTGAGAGAGAGAGAGACAGTCAGCAAGAAAGGGAACCCAAGCAGAGGAGTGGGAGAGGAAGAAGCAGGTTCCCGGTGGAGAAGCCCGATGAGGGACTCCTTTCCGGAACGTTGTAAACACACCCTAATCCGAAGACAGGTGCTTGGTGACTGCGCCACTCAGGCGCTCCGGGTTGTGGGCTTCTTGATTTTTCAGCCTGCCTTCTGGGGGAGGGGCCTGCCTGCCGGTACTCAGAAAACCCTGTTTGGGTAGAGTCTCTGTGTCCCTTGCGAGGGGGGATGGGGATGGGCACCCTGTGAGCCGGTATTTCCGGGCTTTTGTTCTCTGGCGGCTTTCCCTGGCGGTTTGCTATGCCTCTTCTGAGAGAGCAGCAGCGGCTGAAATTCAGCCTCTGTCTCAGAACAGAGGGATCGCGGATCGTTCTCCACTGATGTTCTGGCCACTTTAACTCTGTTTCTGTTGGTGCTGCTCAACCCTGCAGCATCCCGGGCTGTGCGCCCCACACCCGGCGTCCCAGCCCTCACTTCCAGGGCCGGCACGTCTCTGTCCTTTGTGTTTCCAACCCCGCCCGCCGCCAGCCGCCCCGCGCGGGCTCCCGGAGCTCCCCGTCTCAGTCTGGTGTCTCACGGGTGCTGACCGCGAGTCCGCCTGCTCCCCCGTGCAGGTGGCCCTCCAGCCGCCAGCCGCCCCGCGGACGCTCCCGGAGCTCCCGGTCTCAGCCTCGATCCAGTGAGCACACCGGAGCTCCGGAGCTCCGTGAGATGCTTGGTGGTGCACGCTCCCGGCTCACGGACTCAGTCTGCCGTTTCCAGAGTGCGGGTCCGCGGTCCGCCCGCTCCCCGGTGCAGGTGGCCCGCCAGCCGCCCTGCGCGCGCGCTCCTGGAGCTCGCGTTCTAAGTCTGTTGTCTCGCGGGTGCCGTCCGCGAGTCCGCCTGCTCCCCCGTGCAGGTGGCCCGCCAACCGCCAGCCGTCCCGCGTGCGCTCCCGGAGCTCCCTTCTCAGCCTGCTGTCTCAAGCGTGCGGGTCCGCGGTCTGTCCGCTCCCCCTTGCAGGTGGCTACCGCTTCCCGGCGCCCTGACACGGCGGCTCCCTCCCCCTTCTGTTTAGCTTCCGATATCTGTGCGCGGTTTCACGGCTCCCCGCTTCGTACCTCGATACTCAGCGCTGGAGATGTTCATTTGTAGAGATCCAGATGTATCTTCCTGCGTCTCAGGCTGATTCCGTGGATATTCCTGCTGGTCTGGTACCTATCCAGCTCAACTCAGGGGACCGGCTGAAAAAGGGGTCCCCTACTCCTCCGCCATCTTAACCTCCCCAAAAAGCAGCTTTTAAACAAATGCCCAAGCAAAGCTTTCCTGTGTTACCATTGATTAAAATAAAAAGTAACAAACTGAAAACTTTAAAAGGAGTAGTCCCTTGAAACATTTTATATACATACTGCAAAAAAAGATCTATTCTGAAACAAAGGCTGGTCGAGCCAGCTTACTCATTACAAAAATGGTCAGACCCTGTGTCTTACTCAGATGGGAAGGTAACCATTTGAGGTCTCAAACAGCCATTGTGACCACCATTTGTAAAGTCATTTCTCTGAAAACTGGCTCCCCTCTAGGATACAGATTCCGCATAATCTCACAAAAGATGGTAGAGAGATCCCTTTAGGAAAGATTTAAATAATGGGCCATTGCATACCACGTTTAGAGTTTCTCACATGATTTGCCAACACTGAAAATCTATCTTAACAACCAATTGATGTGTCCCACAGGTTAGAATATTCCTTTTCTTCTCCACCAAAAATGACCTTATGAACACGACAGTTTTGCAAGTAGCACAAGGGATTCATTCTTTTGATAACACAGGATTTCAAATTCAGAACTGTTGAATTGCACAGGAATTGTTCCAAAAGGATTTGGTCACTTGGTGCAGCTTATACTGTGCACAACAGATAGGCTCCACAATGAAACATATTTGGTACGGAGCATATTAGAATTCTTAAGCTTCCCTTTCCTCTGTAGTTTTACCCTTTGGAAATCCATGCAACCACTCTTAGGCAGAACATATAATGTGGGGCCTTACATCACCTCAATATTCCCATTTGTATGCCTGTTTTGATACAGTCACACTACAGGGCTAAGATGAAAAATAAGTTTAAAAACGCAATAAAAATTTTGTAGTCAACCTAAAAGGAAAATTTCTACTGAAACCAGTGTAATCAACCAGATACAGTATACTTACTATGTTTCAAGTTAGTGTAAAGATTTGAAAAGGGAAGGAAAAACAAATGAGGCAATACTTCATCTCACTCAACAAGTATTTATTTACCACCTACTATGTGCCAGACGGTCTGTCAGGCAGCGGATTTAGAGCTGTGAACTACACACAACCCCAGCCTGCACCCTGCTTAGTCTCTAGGAGGGAAGGTAAACAAATGAATAGGTGATGTTCTATTCGGTGCGAGATGTGTTCTGGGAACACAGGGAATCAGCATAGAACTCATATGAAAAGTTTGGGAAAGGCTTCCTAGTGGAATGGATCTGAACAGATACTTTAAACAGCAGTCGAATTTGGTTGATGTTATGGGCTGAATCGTGTCCCCCAAAATTCAGATGCTGCAGTTCTAACCCCCAATACCTCCGAATGTGAATAGAGATAGGGTCTTTAACGAAGTAATTAAGATGAAACGAGGTCACTAGGGCAAGACCAATGAAGTCTGATTCATGTCATCATAAGACGAGAAAAAGGACTCAGACACACACAGAAAAGACCATGTGAGGACACAGGGAGAGGAGAGCCATGTACAAGCCAGGGAGAGAGGGGTTTCAGAAGAAATCAGCCCTGCCCTGCCAACCACTTGATCCAGGAGTTCTAGCCCTCTGCACTGTGAGAGAATAAATTTCCATTGGTTAAGCCACCCAGTCTGTGGTACTTTGTTATGGCAGCCCCAGCAGTCGATAAGTACTTTTTTTATATAATTTTTTTATTATGCTATGTTAGTCACCATACAGTGTATCCTTAGGTTTTGATGTAGTGTTCCATGATTCATTAAACAGAAGGAGCAGGAGGAGCAGGCATCATGTGGCTTTGAGGATGAAGCAGGGACGGCACCCAACGACACTAGGGAGGAGCACAGAGCTGTAGTGTAGGCCCCCGGCCGCCTCCCCGCGGGCCTGGGTAGCAGGTCACAGCGTTCACACTTGATCCTGAGGGCAAGAAGGCACCGTCAGAGGTTTTTAAGTGAGATTACATAGTAAAAGCTTACGTTGGATCAAGTTTACTCTGCCTGCAGTGTTGATTATCCATTATCCTAAAGCAAGACTCGAGGAGCTGAGAGACCAATCAGAAATGTATGTCAATAATCCAGATGAGAGATGACAGCAACCTAAAATACAATGGAAATGAGGGGGGAAAAATAAACTTGAGACATGAAAGAACAATGTGGAACAAAATAAACAAAAAAGGCTCTAGGACAGAAGATGCAAAGTTGTTCGAGTCATCTCTGAGCCTCCCCCACACTGTCGCATTTCCACCCCAGCGGTTAGTCTTCTCAAAGTAGTCACATTTATAATGGCAGAGAAAGCAAGCTCTGTTTTTATTAGTTAATATATTTGGCAACATCTCCTAAGGCACCTGCCAGCACCAGTGTATCTCAGGCTTATCGTCTTGAACTCTCTGAGACCCAAGAACACTAAATTCATTCACGCTTCTAAAAAGAACACGGATTGAGGCGTATTCTCTAATACCTATATTTATAACACTGCCCAGAAGTGTTCTATTTTGTGTGTGTGAAAATTTCCAACAGAATAATCACAGACCCTCCTAACTTGTACCTCCAGCCTTGGCATCCCTGAGAAGGAATGAACTGCCTTCTAAATATAGTTAGCTAAGAAAAAGGAGCGGGGAGGAAGCGAGGACAAGGGAGGGGAAGTGGAGGGACACAGAGAGAATTGTTTTTTTCCCCCACTAGTTTGACCGCTTAGCCAATCTCTTTCTCTAAACAACCTACTTTTAGTGCAAAAGAATGAGGTTCCTCTCCTGGATGAGAGTCCAGTCCCTGCTGGATCTGTATGAAGTCAATGTGTCTGGTTTCGTTAGGCCCTCTGCACACCAGCAAGCAGGAGTTAGCAAGAAATATAGAAAGCCGTTGAGTCTCACACATGAGAAAACTCTATTTGCCGTCATGCCATGTTCAAATATTGGAAGGATTTATTTTCATTATCCCTCTCTTCAAAGCACTCCATTTTAAATGTCAGTATGCTTTTCAAAAATAAGGACAGGTTTTAGCAAATTGCCAATCAAGATTTATTCTTTTATGTCCTGGGTGTTTCTTCGTAGATGGATTTATTGTAGCCCAGACGTCTGTCCGTCCGGAAGCCAAACTCTTCACGTTCTACATTTTGTGATCACATCCTCTCTCTTATCATGTTTCCCAACTGCTGGCTATGGTTTTTGTCTTCCTTTTAAACACCGTATGACTTCCCCAACCAGAAAGTTTTTAAAGGAACATCACTAGGTTGTGCTTCCTGGAGAAGCCCAAGCACAAAGAGAAATGACAAAGGTCCAGCCCCTGCTTTATTCATAAAACACTTTGCAAAGTGCATTTAGTAATTTGCCATTGTAACCACTGACACCCAGAGCTTTCAGGGCCCAGTTCTGACACTGTATTTAGTTCATTCTTTGACTGCTCAGCTAAAACTTCCATTTGTATGCATTTATTCTGCTTCACACATTATGTTATCAGTCACTTTCAATATTTCAAAGTCACAGCAGGCTTTCTCTGACACACATTTGTCAGAATGAACGGCCTTGATTGCTATTATTATAGACTACAGTGCCTGAGGAAGGAGAAAGCGCATATGTAGTACCGGAATATTAAAACCGTCTGATAAAACAATAGATACAAGAGAATAAAAATAGAATAAATGCATATAAATGGATGCTTTAAAAAACCAGCAAAATGTAGGACTACAAAATAGGCATATAGAATTCAAAAACCCGTGAAGAAAAATGTAATAAAAAAATTTTTGGCAGAAGATAAGGAACCGATTGAAAATTCCACTGCCCCAATGTCAGCAAATAAATGGATATTGCATACTTCCTTTCCAGTAATCAGAGATTGAAGTAGGCTCTGCTAATGGATGCTGTCATTGAATTCTAGCATGAAATCCACTACTGAACAACAAAGAATATAATAAAAACACATGCTTTGACCAAAAATAAACTTAATGAAAGCTCTAAGGAAATAACCAGATCTCCAGATCCATTACTCCTTTATCATTCTTGAGCTTGTCACCCAACAGAAGACCTGTGTCCCATTTGCTGGCTCTTTGCTCCACCTTTTGACCATAACCATATTTCAGAACTGCACACTCGGGAAGCACCAGAGAAATGGATTTTAGAATCAGAGCACCTTAGTGTCTGCAGGGATGGATCTCCTTTAGAATCACTTAAATTTCAAGTCTTGCATAAAGCATAGGATAAGAAAATGAAATAAACCATAATAATTAGTTTGTCAAATCTCTTCTTAAAAGTAAATTAATCAAATACATAAATCTGAAGCATTTTTATTAATGTCACAGATGAGAAAAACAGAAAAAGTATAGTTGGATTGCTCTTTTCATTGGGGCATTTATATAACTTTATCATTTTTCTCAGTCCATATATTCCTCAACATATTTTTCTAAAAAATATTCAAGAAATTATCGGAGAAGATCTCTATCTAACAGACCCACAATTTGGAAGAAATTATAAAGCCCTTTCTCCAAAAGCCAAAAGATTTAGGTCATATACTTGCTTACTCTGTTTCCAGATACAAGATTAATTCCCTCTAAAGAAATTATCTTCAATGTGAATATTATTGAAATCTCTGAAATGAGGGATTGTTACTTTAATTTTTCTTGAATCATAATAAAATGTCAAAATCACATTTGGAAAACTTTAGGCAAATCAAATTTTTCTAAGTCACTCGTCATCTCACTCATTGTTATGAACTTTTTACAAATATTAATAGTTTTTTGGTATTTATTGATTCTTCATGGACCATCTGATTATTAGCATAACTAAATTTATAGGCAAAAAAAGTTATTGCAGTGAAATATACATGGATGGAGTTCAGAAAATTTTGAGAAATATGTTTATTAGCATAACTTCAATATTCATAAACTAGTTTTCTATTAAAAGAATGTCCTGTTGAATATTAAAATAATTCTTGAGATTTTTAGTTTATAAAATCATTATGACTCAGAAGGTATGCAGAAAATTATCACAAAAATATTTTAAATACATATATTCACTGCATCCAAACAAATTTAAAACATTAAGAATTTTACTAATGTATCAATTTTATTTTAGAAGAACAAAAATAATTGTTTCTAGGAGTCAATTAGTGCTCTCTGAGGAAAAAAAAAAAGAATTGTTTACTGGAGTCAGTAGTCGTTCTAGTGAAGTGTTTTTCTTCCTAATTAATGTGTTAGAAGGGATAAATATATTCTAGCTATGTGGGAACAATTTAAATTTATTTTCCATTGAAGAAGTAAATATTTTCAACCTTAATTATATCTCCCAGTGTATGGAGACATTAAAAATAACAAGTGCCATGAAGTGCGAGGATTCGGGGACAAAAAAAATATGTATTAAGTAATTTATTTGTATTATTAACCCAGTTGGTATTTTTGAAAAATCACTGTGTCAGCTTAGAATTACTATAGATGATTATGTTTAAGTTGCCAAATAAAATAACTTTAGTCTGTTCACCAACATACAAGTACCTTTATCAAGTAAAGTATATGTAGACTGATTACACAGTGGAAATTTTAAGATAAATCACAAAAAAAACAGAGAATTGATATTTTCAGCAGATTTTCTCATTACAAAATTAAATTCCTCCTTTGCATACACACACCACACTTTTCACAAACTCATATACCCTCTTTCACACACACAAATGCTTGTGCATGCACACACACACACACACTGACACACAGTTTAGTCATTCCACACTCTTAGTCATGCATTTCCATCACCATAGTTGATTCATAATTACCATACCCAAAATGCCAAGGAGACAACCAATTCTAGCTGTCATTTCAATAAAATATCCCATAAGAAGGTCAGTATTTCTTGAACCTCCTTTTTACACTAGCCACTGTTTCAGAAAAGCATACATAATCAAGTCTTTGTTCAGGTAGTTTTAGAAGTGTGAGTTTCTCATAGATGTTTTACTGCCCTGGGGGGGGGAGAAAGGTATCAGGATAGTGTCAGTTGGTGTGCTTTGGGCCTGTGATGCGTGTAAGAGCCTGTATCTAAGTAACTCTGCCTACCTATACATTGATGAGATACTCCTTTAAGGATAAATTCTTCTTTAGCTAGTCCTGCCTTCAGGTAATATTTCTTTCATATTTTTATCCTTTTACTCCCATTCACTTCCCATATCCTTTCACCCCCATTAGAATGTAGGCCTAGAAGGATAGAGACGTCTATTTGTTTTTTTGCTTTATTCACTATTTTATTCTTAGCATGTGCTTGTCATTAATACTCTTTTGAATGACTAAATAAATATCTGAACTTCTGCTATTTTCCTCTAAGTATTATTATTTTGGATAGAAATACCACTAAGTCCCAAACATTACAAGTTTAATTTTATATGGCTTTTCACTATATTCTATTTACTTAGCTCCAGCTTATATGTATTAAATGCTTTTATATCCTGATAGAGAATAAGTCTTCTTATAAGGTTCTGCTAACATTTAATATTATTACTGTTCTTGACAGTATTGTAATAGGAACAGGACTATATAAACCAGAGTTTGTAAAATCCCATCATCGTCTTTCTGAAGTCAAATGTTAACCAAGCTCTTCCGTTCAGTATTCAGTATGTTGCAGACCTCAGACATTTGATAAAGCCAGTGACTCTTTACGGTTTGCAATATGCTGCATGTCAAAACACGTTCTTGATCATTTTCCTTGAGATAACTGCACTTACAAAGTACTGTGTATCTAGTAAACTTTTAAAAAGTATTTATGGAACAGAATTGACCCTTGCATGAGGCAATGCAGGTGTAAGATTCACTTTGATGTTAACTTTAGCAAACTAATGATGACTTGGACAAACAAACAAACAAAAAATATTACCCAGCACTTATATTCAGAAAGCAAAACGTTTTACTTAAGTCTGTCCTTGGGGGACTATCTGGAAACTACACTGAAGGCAGAAATCTATACTTGGATCGCCTAAGGTACAAATTTCTTGTAAAACCTAATACAGCTGCCAATTTACTTTTGAGGGCAATCAGGATGCTCATTAGTAATTGAGTTGAGGCAGAGAGGAACTTCATTTGTACCGAGTCAGTGACATGGATCGTTTTCAGAATGAGTATTGAGCTGAAATGGACCATTCATTCCTACTTCCTTTGGGATCCTGTACAAAAAGGTTATTGCTCTTACCTTCTAATAGTGATAGGCATTTTCAGGAGCAGAAAACAAGGCTTTATGCTTACCATTTGTATCTTAGGGTAATATTTATATGTGATTTTTGATTACTCAGAGCATGAGATAAACCTTATCATTTTGAACTTGAACCTACTGAACCGATCCCAACACCTTCAGTTGGTAGGTAATTGAAATATGATGATGGTACTCTGTGGTGAATCAAAGTTTTCAGAAGTGGAGAAGGGAGATAAAAATTAAATAGATATATCTGGAGCATGGTCAATAAAAGTTGGTATAAAATTACAGAAACGTTAGCAAATTTTAAAGTAGTGTTTTTATTGAGTATTGAAATAATACCACTCTAATAATTTTAATAGCAAAAACCTATATAAGGGCATACTATATCAGTCACTATTCTAAGACCTTTACATATATTATCATGTTTATCGTCACGACTATCCTATTTGCAGGTGAAAAAAACTAGAGATTACGAAGAGGTTAAATAACCTGCCCAAGAACCTCGGAGTAGCGAGTGATGGAGCTGGTGCTCAGACCTTGAAAGTCTGGCTCCAGAGTCCATGCTTCTAAGCACTAGACTCTATTACCAGTCTGGAAGGCTGGTGAGACGGGCCACCAAGATTATAGTGCCTTCAGATTCTGAGTTACCTCCAGGGAAAGGACTAGTCATAAGGGATGAGGATGCCTACCTGAATAGCAACATCCTCACCATCCGGGGGCAAGAGCAGTTTTAGTATTTCATGAGTTTCTAGTGAGTTTTTCTTAAATAGACAAACTGAACAAAGCAACTGAAATAACTATTCTTACCCAAAATTAGTGCAAGAACTTGAGAGCACATGTTAAAGCTCTGTGACCAGTTAAGAGAGACTAGCACAATGGACCACACTTCTATGGAGACCCCAGGGCACTGGAGCATACCCTGAAACCGGGGCCCCAGCAGGTGTAAGGCAGAGCCCGCCTGGCATCAGCAGCGCTAACAGCAGGAAGATGTTCTAGCACAGCAACTCAGACGCCAGCGCTGGTGGCAACAACAGGGTGAAGGTGGTACATTCTTGAGACTTCCATGGTTCCGAAGGCCGTAGGATCGGGCAAAATGTGCCAAGAACTGGAAAAGTGGAGGAAAAGGGCCACATTGCGGCTCAAAGTCCAAGAGGTCTTATAGAACTTTCACAGGTGATTCCCAAAACTAATTGAAAAGAAACAAAGAAGCTGGAGGATGAACGAGATGAATCCTGCTTGAATCCAAAATTGTCATCACACCTTCCTCGCTCGATATAAGGGAAATAAGGTAGGCAGGTATAAGCTAAAAACAACAGGTTACATATTCACCCACAAGTCATTAATACTCCTTTTTGTGTATTGGGGGATATGGTCATCCTATTTATTTAATTAAAAAATATTATACATACTGAAATTCAGTTTGTCAAATAGAAAGTTTTGAAAAGAAAAAACTTTTATTTGATAGCTGTCATACCTTAAGAAGGGGTAATGAATGCAAGCTTGCGTTTCATTTTTTAGACTTTGAAAATTCGCGTTTTGCCATAAATTTCTCTGCACTAGGTGATTGGCAGATGAGAGTAAGACATCAGGAAGAGGAGATATAAAGTAGGCAGATTGCAGACCTAAACACAGCTGAGTCATCAGTGAGAATTTCCATTCCTTCCTCATTCTCCTTTAAATTTTAAATTAGACTTTACTGCTAAAAGGACTCAGTACTGGGGATGTAAGAGCGAGTTCTCAAATTGAAAACCTTGTCAAGATATGAGATTTGACCCTTTGTACTATATGATTTTAAATTAAAGTTTTAATGGCCTCTTTTCATAATAGAATCTCTGATTTACTAAAAAAAATAGCTTTAATATATGATTCATTATTTCACATTTACATTATCTGCATTGTTATGATAATAGTGTCAAAAGTAAAGCACTATCAGTGATTCTTTCTTTTTTCTGATCCATAGTTGGAGGTCTTTCTAACCAAGAAAAAAGACTGTGGAATAATTAGAGTTGAATTTTAGAACATTATCCATATGAATTATTTCTAACAAAGGGTGTTCTCATGTGAGAAGCAGGGGAATCCTGTATTTCCAGCTGCATTTACTCAGTGTTTTCATGTCAGTGAGATTGCTATCCCAGTCAAAATAACTTCTATATATGTAAAATTATGGTTATTTCTCAAATTATACTTTTTTTTCCTTCAGTGAGACTACATTTAAATAGTGTTATTTTGACTTACCAGTAGACACATGTAGTCACCTAAAGGAGTTTTATATTCCAAGACAGTGCTTGAAGGAAAAAGAACATTTTCTATAGTTTTGTAGTGAGGGGGAAAAAAAGGAAAAGGGAGACTATTTAATTCAAGTGGGTATTTGTATATTAGAAATGATTGTGGATGAAGTAACTTATTTTACTATTATGGTTGAAGCTCCTATCAAGAAACATGAGAAACACTCTTATTAAATGAGATATGAACCTGCCCCCCAATTTGTAAGCAACAGTTCTAAGAGATGTAAGGATCAAATTTTTAAATTAAGACTATGTCAAGAATTGTGAAGGATCTGAGATTTTATATGACTTGCAGGTACTAATCTAGCCTGCCACAATTCACAGATGCTGGCAGAAGACACGAGACTTCTGGATCAGAAGTGAAGGATTTTATTACTCATGGCAGAATGAACAGCATGAGCTGCATGCTTTCAAATTCTCCCTCCTCCCAAGTCCAATGGAAATAATGCGGAGACGGGCCCAAGTGGATCTTGCTCCCAGTGGGACTAGGAAACCCTGGTCTTACTCAGGGTCTGCTAGAAAACCTGCCCAAACTGCCCAAGATGGAGGCATTAACTCTATTATGCAGTCAGGAAAAAAAGTCTGCCTCTCTCCGCCAAGGCTGTTATCTAGGCAAACATCCTGGACAAGAGTCCAGGACAGAAGCTGTTACAAGGCGCGTGGAAACGAATGGAGAATTGCCCCTCAACAAAACATTACAATAGTGTAAAGTATTGTAGTAGAAGCTCAGTATTTACAGTTCTGTATTTGAGAATTCACTCACTCACTGACATTTATGTGTGACCCTAAAATCACTTGCAGACATTTGCAGACGTGTGGGGTGGCGCCGCCTTAACGCGCGCGTTCCCAGCCTGAGGCCAAACAAGGGAACTCGCAGCCTTTTTGTTTTAGCTCGTGTACAATTGTGCTTTCTGTCGTCTTCTAAGTGTCATGTTGTTAGCATTTTTGGGTACTTTGGTGAGGGGGAGGCAGGAATTTTGCTGTTCCAAATGGCCCAGATACTGCTGACGTACTGTCTAGCTTTCCTAAGTGCGGGAAGGCCATAGTGTGTCATCAGGAGAACACGCGTGTGTGAAACAAGCTTCATTCAGGCTCAAGTTACAGTGCTGTCGGCCATGAGTTAAAAGTTAGTGAATCAAGGGGTGCTTGGGTGGCTTAGTCAGGTAAGCCTTCGATTCAGGCCCTGATCCTAGGGGCCTGGGATGGAGCCCTGCATCGGGCTCCCTGCCTCAGTGGGGAGTCGGCCTCTCCCTCTCTGTCTGCCTCTGCTCCAGCTCGTGCTCTCTCTCATTCTCTCTCTCTCTCAGATAAAAAAATAGAACCTTAAAAAAAAAAAGTTAGTGAATCAAAAATATATATTATGTACAATGTCATTAAGCAGAAACAGACATAAAATAAGGTTACATATTGATATGTTTATGAAAACGTGATTACCAAAGGCTCACAGGGACCTAACCCTGTATTTCCCCCAGGAGCTATGATTCTGTATTACACTAACTCAGCGTACGCAGCAACTTTACAGAGCACCAGCCCCGAATAATGAGAACCAACTGTACAGTCAGCCACAGGTGACAGCATCCCTGCGTCTGCTCTTGTTCCCTCATGGTCTCTCAGCAACAAAACAGCAAGAGTGAGCCTTGTAAAACTTAAGCATAATCATCCCTCAACTCAGCTCCGAGTTAGCCAATGACATTCCCCTCTCAGAATTAAAAAAAAAAAAAAAAAAAAAAAAAAAGGTGATCTTAATGGTTCCACAGCATCTGAGCTCCCCTTCTTGCCTCTGTAGCCTCTGGCCACAGCTTCGTCCATTGTCCCTCTCCTTCTGCCCCGACCACCCTGGCTTCCATGCTGTGTATGGGACACTCCAGGCAGTTCTTGCCTCAAGGCCCCTGCCCTTATTATTCCTCTACTCAAAGAACTCTCTTTCTTTTTCTGGATATCTCAATGGCTTATTTCCTCATCTCTTTTAGGTCTTTGCTAGACTGTCACTTTCTCATGGAGGCTATCACTGACCAACAATTAAAGTCTCAAACCTATCCCTCCCAACCCTCAGACTCCCCATCCCCCATGCCTGCTTTCTTGTTCTCCATAGCACCGCTGCCATCTGACATGGCAGAAATAGTATCTGTATGTTTATTTATCTGGATCCTTCCCACAACATGCAGGGATTATTGCCTGTTTTATTCATGACCCTATACCCAGAACCTAGAAGAGTACTTGCCTGACCATAGATTTTTAATAAATATTGGTCGAATAAATGAAATTTTCAAATCCCTTGGACTTTTCTGTGACTTTTTTTTCAGTACTGTAAACTCTACCTGAATCCGCTTCCAAAGAAAGTTCCTGAGAACATTTCTTCAAAACAAATACACAAGCATTGAGAGAGGCAGAGCTTGAAAACCTTACTCAGGTTCAGCAAGGCTAGAAAGCTTACGAGAAAAAAGGTAGCAGAGTATTTTCAAGCTGTCTTGAAAAGAGAGGAATGGCAAATCTTTTCATTTTTTCCATTGACAACAATGTTTTCAGTAGCATGAGAGTTGATGATATTAGCCTATCAAAATAACCCTTCTTACTTACAAATGTGCTGTCTCTATAATTTCTTAAAAGAGTGCTTTATCTTTAGAAACCAAAACAATTAGAGTCTAGCTAAACTGCCCACAGAAGATGAACGGTTTCATTTAACTAACTGAGAACAGATAGATTGTTTAATTCCTAAATAAAGAAACAATCTCCATTAATAGAAAGCAGGTCCCCTACAAGCATGTTTCTCTCTCCACCAAAACAGATAGCAAGAGAACTAACTCATTGTGCCACAGACAGCCACAGATAAATGGAACCAATAAAACCAATAAAACAGACAGGTTGGGTGTTAACTCTCATTCTGAGTTTCACCATCGGGTGGTTTTCTCATGCTATTTTAATCCAGATTTCTCTGAACCTCACCAACTGGGGAATGTAAACAGGGCCACATCATCTATCAAACATTCAGATTCCCTGGCTCATGCCCTATGGAACATAGGGCCTCCAGCCTCCCTTCAGTGTTTCACGTCATTATTATATATGGGTTATTTTGGGTGCTCACGAAAAATCCTCTCAAGATTTTCTATCTGCTCATGTCCACCAAAACCATCTGAGAGCAGCATCATAGAAACACACATCCTCATCAAGGGTGCAAATGTTGAGAGCCAAAGCAAAGCCAATTTTCCCATAGTCCTCTTAGGCTCAAGCCATGCCACAGCCCAAGTAAGAATTCTGCTCTCCTGAGCTGGGCCACACTTGGACAGTTTGTGAGAGCAGCACTTCTGTCTGCTTCTGCTGGCAACCTCTCTGTGTAAAGGGCTCAGACAGAAATACATCTTGGCAAAGTCAGAAGCACATGTACATACGTACATACATATGTGTATGTAACTACAATATGGCCCTGGGGTAAGAGACATAAGATACAAAGTGCTACTGGAATATGGAGGAGATTCAGGACTTTGTAAGGGAAGACATCATGATGGAAGGAGCGTTTACATAGACCTCAGTCAGTGGGTAGTCTCTATGTATCATCATTCTTATTATTTAATCCATGACTACAAAATCCCTTTCTTCAGTTTTCCTGACTCCTGTATTTCAAGAGGGCAATCTAAAACTTGAATGTATTACTGGACTCACTTGAAAAATTTTCTCATATAGAAAGTAGTTATATATAGTGTCTCACTGAGAAGATATTAGGGTCTATGCTTTGGTTTATGTTATTTGGATTAGTCTTTTTCATACATCACCTAGTTTAAAAAATATATTTCTGCTCAAAAATATCCTGCATTTATGGAACCTGCATTCTAGTGCTACTTAGGACAATAATGCAAGGTAAGGAGAAAAGCTAGTGGGGTGGATTGTGAGTCAATAAGTACTCATCTATTTATAAGCTAGACTCTCTAAGTGACATATGAACAGAAAACTGAAGGCAGTCAAGGAGCAAGTCATTCAGGGGGAAAAGCATTCTAGATAGAAGGATTGGTCATGCAAAGTCCCTGAGTTGGGGAGTGATTGATGTGTTCAAGGTAAAAGAAGAAAGTAGGGCAAAATGAACAAGAGGGACAGTGGAAGAAGTTGAAGTCAGAGAGGTAGCCAGGATCAGATCACACACAACTTTATGAGGACTTTGTCAGGACTTTGCTTTTAATTTAAGTGAGATAGAAAGACATTAAAAGTTCTGAGCCGAAAAATAGTGCTATCTGAATACAGGTTTACAAACCTCACAATGGATGCTTTGCTGTGGACAAACTGAGGTGGACAAAGTGGAAGCAGGAAGGTCCACTAGGAGGCTCCCGCAACATATAATGGTGACTTGCCCATAATGGTAGTAGGGAAGGGTATGTGAAGTGGTCCAATTTGGAATAAATAAGAGGATTTGCTAAATGATTATGGGATTTGAAAGAAAGAGAAGAGTCAAGCATGACTCCAAGACTGTTGGTATGGAAACCCAGAAAGGTGGAATTTCATTTAATGAGCTGGGAGACGTGCAGGAGGAACATGCTAGGGTGGGTGGGGATGTAAAAATTGGGAGATCAGTTCTGGAAAATGAGACCTTTCAGGTTTGGGAGTTTACCTGATTTGGGTTAGATTTGCCCTTGCTCTGCAGCTGGTTAGCTATTTGATCTTTGCCATTAACTCAGCTCTTCTGAGGCTCAGTTTCCTTATCTGCGTCATGAGGATAACAGAACCCGATGTGTAGGATAGAGTTGGGGGATTCAAAAAAGGAACAGCATAAAGTACATAAAACAAAAGTTGTAATAGAAACTAAAATGAAACAAAACCAAGTATGTATAAGTGATTAATAAGTGGTATTTATCATAATCTCCTTCATGAGATCAAGTGTGAGTTTTTTACAGCACTATGAGAACTATTTGCAGAAAACTTTCTAAGATTGTGTTTTTAAGAGATGGATTCTAACTAAACACTTAAGAAAGGGGATCGTCGGGGCGCCTGGGAGGCACCGCGGTTAAGCGTCTGCCTTCGGCTCAGGGCGTGATCCCGGCGTTATGGGATCGAGCCCCACATCAGGCTCCTCCGCTATGAGCCTGCTTCTTCCTCTCCCACTCCCCCTGCTTGTGTTCCCTCTCTCACTGGCTGTCTCTATCTCTGTCAAGTAAATAAATTAAAATCTTTAAAAAAAAAAAAAAGAAAGAAAGGGGATCGTCATCCAGTATCATCCAGTTTCTAC
Organism: Ailuropoda melanoleuca; assembly: GCF_002007445.2. Taxonomy (NCBI): domain Eukaryota; kingdom Metazoa; phylum Chordata; class Mammalia; order Carnivora; family Ursidae; genus Ailuropoda; species Ailuropoda melanoleuca. Next base: position 35,149,487 of record NC_048228.1, on the reverse strand, counting down.
GTTCATCATAGCAATTTGTCCTTTACTTTTTAACTCCTTTTCTGTTTTACCATTGTCAGTATTCTGTACTCTTTCATAGATGTTTTGTTATTTTCTCATCACTTGAGCCAGAAAGCAAAAACATCAGTCTGGTGGAGACTTATGTACAAACCAGTAAATATTCTCTTGGTTTTATTGTTTTGGAATCCGTGTAATGCCTCAGATCTATCAAGCCATCAAAATACTATTCTGATTTATTTGTCTCGTGTTTTTCTCCAAAATTACTAATTCATGCTCTGCTTTCTAAACACCTTGTTTACTCCCTATAGATTATTATTACCAATGAGATAGTGTCTGGTATAATTGGCCTGGATTAAAAACCAAACAGATATCTTTGTTCTCAGAAGAACGGACTGACCTGACGTATTTCCTTGGTGGGCAACAGTGGGTTTGATTCCAGCTCAGTCACTCCACCACCAACATCAGGGCCTGTCAGCTGCCTACTTTTCCTAGAGACAAGTTTCTTCAAACCGCACTTCACTATGTCGTCTCCTCAGTCATCTTTCCTGCTTGTTAATGTGACATCCTTCAGCCCACTTGAAGGTGGGGCCTTTATGTACACTCATCTCCCATTTTTGTCACAAAGCTAGTCCACAGACAGCAGTAAGGACTGTTACACTTCTGGTGCGCTCTGTCTCCTCAAAACGGGTTATTTGTTGTTACACTTTGCACCTCAGTCAGGTGCCAGTGAAATACCTTTTAAAGCCTGTATAATAGCTAGGTGTTCCGAGTTTCACACTTACTGAGTTGTTTGAACCACATCTTCTTGTATATTCTTGGAGATCCCCCCTCTTAACTTGCCGGCTCCATTGATCACCATGGCCCCATTGATTCTACCGCTGACTCCATTTTTGGAGTACATTCAGTATTTCTGAAGAAATCCTTGAATTGACATGTCATCATATTTTTTGCTACTGCCTTCCTAAAATATCTCAGTTCCTCACCCATATGAAATTTTACTCAGTTTCCAAGACTCAGTTCTAATATTGCTTCTTCCTTGAAGTCACTTCATTCTACACTGACTCATCCCTACTGCACTCATCAGAGGAGATCTTATAACAGAGTTCTTGTGCCCATGTCCTCAGTTGACCATAAGCCCCTGCAGGACAGGCACACTAACTGGCTTGTGTTTTTCTTCCCAAAATGCTCTGAATGTAATAAGTGGTCTGCAAACGTCTGTTGAAATAATACACTTCTTTCCTTAAAATTGTCATTTTTTTAATCTGCTATGTCTTCATTGTCAGCATTGTTCTAACATAACTGACAGTCCAGGTCAGTTTTATGCTGCTAACTGCAGTTTTATTAATTCAACAAATTGGAGCATCTTTTATGTGACTTTTACTGAATTTGGACTTAGGAATGCATGAATTAATGTGTAATTCTTTTCATAGAGGAGCTTACGATATAGAAGGAAAACCTGGTAAGTAAATAATTAATATATGATGTGACATGTGCTGACAACTGATGAGTAAATAATTAAAATATTATGCATCATGTATATTGGGATGGTAATGATAGCTTTCATAATGGTATTTGAACAGCTAAAGAATTTCAGAGGAAGATGGCGCTGTGGGGTTTGACCAATTGAGCAATATAATAAATATTTTAAGCATCTAAAACAGTGCTTTGCATATGCAAGGCACTCAATCAATGCTATTTGTTGAATTAATTATATGGTGGCAGCCACAATGGAAGTTTAAAGGACAGCACCCAGGCTTGGCTACTAGGAAGGCTCTATAAATGCACTGATGTTGATACGGTTTTCCTGCCTTACAGTAGACCACAGCTTTCAGTCACTTGTATCCTCATCAGACGACTCCTTGGGTCTCACATAAATAAGGTGATGAAAAGAATGAGACCAAGTAATTTCCCAGATTATTAAGATGGCTTCCTAATAGCAGTTTCCAGAATCTTCCTTGAAAAACACAGCTACCTTTAAGAATGGACCTATAGCATTAATGTAAGAAGGAAACAAAATCATTATGAACTTTTTTTTTAAATTAGAACACTTCTTCAAATGATTGTCAAATTTCAATTTGGTATCAGATGCGATAATTTTAATTGCAATGAAAAAACTTCTCATTCATCTGTCAGTAATTTACTTGTTAATTGAACAAACATCTATTGAAAGCCTATTATGTGACAGTTTCTTTCCTAGGATCCAGAGATAGAATGACAAATAAGATGACCCTTACCTCTAATTGGTTTATTTCAGCTGACTGAGAAATAAATAATTAGAACAATTCAGTAAATCACAGGGAAGGTTAAGTTAGAGGTGTACATCGGTTTTTAAAGAGAACAGAGAAGAGGATCTAAATCAGACTGGGAAGCAAAAGGGGTTTCTTCAAAGAATAGTGTGTTGAAACTGATTTTGAAAGGCAAAGACAGGCCAACGTGGCATAACTATTAGATAGTACAACCATTTGACCAAATGCAGGTAGCTTCCCATTATGACTGAGATTTTCTTCTTTCTTTCTTTTTTAAATTTCCGCTCCTTATGGCCTTAGTGATAACCAGGAGTTACCACCTACGTAGAGGGCTTATCTCCACTACCTTTGAAGGAGCATAGTTCTAACGTGAAGTACCTTTTGTGGGCTTAAATGATCAAATGAGACATCTGCTGAGAGATGGGTTTCATAGAGAGCAGTCGCTTTAAGGGTCATGAGTCCTAGGATAAACCATCTTGTCTTGTCACCAAGGTGCTATGAAAATAAATGAGTGCTACTCCTATTTCCAAAAAAAAAAAAAAAAAGCTTTTACCAGGATTTGTGTGAATGTACCGATTAATATTTTAGCCATAAAATTAAAGTAAGTTCTCACATAAATATCATAAGAGCTTTTATTCTCTGATAAAAATAAGATCAAGCAACTGAATTTATTGAGCCATATAACCATTGTTTCTTTTGTTTAAATTCATCATGTGACCTAACACTCAACAGAATGCAGTGTAGTGCTAACATGGTACCTTGAAATGGGCTCCAGCTATTTCTCACTGAGAAGTTTAAAAACAGTAGGACACTGTAGCACCATTTCTTTCCAGGGATGATCAGCATCCCTTTCACCTTTATTATCTTTACGATGTTGCCTTAAACTTTGGGTGCTTAAAAAATCAGCATTTTTCTCTTCATACAAGTCAGGGACACAAAGATTGTTATATACCAACTATGGCTGAATAGCTTGCTATTGTTTTAGTTTTCTGTCACCTTCAGGTAATTTGAACAATCTTCCACATACCTAAAGCTTTCCCTTCACATGGTCTACCCTTCCCTGTCTTTACAAACAGACTATTTTAATCTGGGATGATCATTATGAAAATGTATTCCTTTAATGTGTCTTGATACTATGATGCCATTAGGCATTACTATATTTTCTTCCACACTTGATGACCTTTGAGTTCTTTTATCTGACTTTCACATTGCTTCTTTTTGCTGTCAGACAGTTTGCTCTCAATTCCGTAATTGCTATTGTCATCTCCTCCTCAGTGCTCCCTTTTATGAAATGCTATTTCAAGTGAAACTTTTAAGCAAATGTTAATTGAGGATATACTATGTATTAGTCACTCTACTAAGTGCTAGAGATTAAAAGATACACAAAACATAGTTTCAGCCTTTAAAGAACTATCAAGCAAAAACAAAAGAGAGATATAAAAAAGTAATTACAATTCTGTGTGCTAATTGTGATGAATAGGATTTTATTCTATGGACAATGTGTTTCGCTTTTCCCTGGCTTTGCCACTGTGGGATGGCCTAAGGCAGGATTGAAGGGCTCAGCATCACTGGACTAGGGCAGAATTCAGAACAGAGTTGTACGTAATGCATCACTCATGAAGAAAAATAGATGCTATAAAATACAAACACATTTGTAAAAATTTTGTCTAAAATAAGAAGAAATTACTCTTAGTTAGACCAAGGACACTATCCTAGTAGACGAGCTTTGCATATTTACTTGTGATGTCTGTTTTAAACATTTAAGGTCTTACTTTGCTAACTTTATGTTTCTATAGCGGATATAAAATGGTTTAAGTGCTTAATGAATTACATCCCAGTGAGTGAAATGTGAATGCATTTACTATGAGAATTTATGTCGTATCAAGTCATATTACATCTTACTAGAGTACATCATGTTTTATGCTACTACCCTTGGATTACTAGTATTCTCTAATGAAAAAATTCAAAAATAGTATTATATATACAGATAGCATCTGAATTAACGTGGGGGTCATATTTCTAAATATGCTTTCTGTATGAGATAGTTTGTGCTTATGATAGAATTCTGTATGTAAACCTTATAATTATGCATGGAAAATATGCCCCTGAAAATTAAGTAGTCAACTACCAAAAAGTTCTGGCGGCAAACACATTTATTGTCTTTTCATCTTTAACATTCTTTTTTTTTTCCAAAGATTTTATTTATTTATTCAACAGAGATAGAGACAGCCAGCGAGAGAGGGAGCACAAGCAGGGGGAGTGGGAGAGGAAGAAGCAGGCTCACAATGGAGGAGCCTGATGTGGGGCTCGATCCCATAACGCCGGGATCACGCCCTGAGCCGAAGGCAGACGCTTAACCGCTGCACCACCCAGGCGCCTCTCATCTTTAACATTCTTAACACAATGCATAGTATAGTAATATTGGTTACTTAATATTATCATCATTATCATTAAAAATAATATGCCACCAGACGTATTTTGGAACCCAATTGAAATTCCTACACATTTGGAAAAAATAATTTAGTGATACACATGAAATTAATTACACCAATGTCAGTACAGTAAGAAAATAAACTGTAATATAGTCAGTCTTTCAGCTGGCTGAATTTCAATTTAACCTCAAGGTTAGACTTCTGTCTACTTTGCCCATTCCCTTACATAATATTCACATAACATCCTCCCACCATGTACATCTTTTAGTTCAAGTAATGATTTTCAAGGGAATGGATGGAGAGGCTACATATCCATTTCTCCAGGTAGTATGTATAGTTGGAAATCATTCCTTCTCAAAGTTTTTATATTTGCACGCCACATTTCTTCCACTGGTCTCTCACTCTTCCCGAACCACCTCTTTTACACATGCGCATAAGAAAATAATACTATAAAATCTGAAGATGATTTGGGACTGGCACTTTTTCAAAGCACTAGTTACTAATTTACTATTGTGACTATTTTCAAATCCCATTGATATACCTTGAAACATCTACTTTCTAGAAGTATAACTTTTTGATGAACTCCCCAGGATAAATTAGTGGCAAAGTGTGACCTTAGTGATTAGAGACATACAGAGTTTTTGCACATAAACCAGTGAAATTTGCCAAAAATAATGATTTTTCACATATGCAAAAATTATCTTAAGTCATTCTTCCCTTGAGCCAGTTATAAATCCAGAACAATCATTTTTTGGAGCCAACGATGCTATGGTCTTGTACTTCTCAGCATTGATATCTGATTATGTCAGGAGACCATTTCTGTGAACCCTGAAACTTGAGGTGATACTAAGCTGAATTTAAGGAAACTAAAATTCTGTAATGAATTCATGTCTTTTAGCTTAAAACTGTTTCCTGTACAATAACAGAGACCCAAGAAGAAACAGCAAAAGTTATATGGCCTCTAACATATTGATAAAGAGAATAGCAACTATCAGTAATGGCCAAACCATAGCCAAAACTTACTTGCCCCTCACAAAAAATCCTGGCCCCATAAAACCTAGCTTTATGATTTATCAAAACAAAACTTTGAATGTCCAGAAGTTGAGTTACTTGCTGTGTAATAAGTGGGCTACACAGATAATTTCACACAATATTCAGAAGAGTTGTAGGATATATCAGTGTCTGCCCCACTGCCACACAGTAGAGGCAAGGAAAGGTGAGGTGTGTTAGTCAGGATTTTCCAGAGAAACAGAACTAATTGTGTGTGAGTGTGTGTGTGTGTGCCCCCGCTTGCGTGCGTGTGCAAGTGGAGAGAGAGAGAAGGAGAGAGAGAGACAGGAATGAGGAATTAGCTCACACAATTATGGAAGCTGAGAAGTCCCAATATCTGCCATTTCAAGCTGGAGACCCAGGAAAGCCAGCGGTATAACTCAGTACTAGTCCAAAGGCCTGAGAACTAGAGGAGACAGTGGTGTAAATTCCAGTCCAGGGGCAGGCAAAGATGAGATGAGATGCCCCAGCTCAACCAATGAGTCAGGAAACAAGGCAAGTCCCTTTCCTTTGCTTTTTTGTTCTATTCAAACCTGCAACACATTGGATGATGTCTACCCACACTGGGGAGAGCATTCTACTTTAGTAAAGGCCGCTGATTCAAATACTAATATCATCCAGAAACACACTCACAGAGACACTAAGAAATGATGTTTAATCTGACTCTGTGGCCGGTCTTGTTGGCAGATAAAATTAAGCATTACAGATGGATATACCAAGTTCTAGAAAATTCATCCCCATGTTTCTACTAAAAACAAGTCTATTTGTATTTATTTTAGATGTACTCACTTTCCAAATAGGTTTCATTTTAAATGATACTAACGTCATTTGAAAATCACTGAGTCCATCCAATGCCACCATGTTTTACAACAAACAATATGAAAAAATTAGCAATGAATCATAATCTTCCAGGCAGATTAAACTTTGACGAAGGTAGCCCCGTGTGTATTTAATCAAACATTCTGCAAAAGTATATATGAATTTATGAAGACTAAGACCGGAGAGGAGCCAATAAGATAGGAATAGAAGTCAGTTATTTTGGGGGCGCCTGGGTGGCACAGTGGTTAAGCGTCTGCCTTCGGCTCAGGGCGTGATCCCAGCGTTGTGGGATCGAGCCCCACATCAGGCTCCTCTGCTATGAGCCTGCTTCTTCCTCTCCCACCTCCCCTGCTTGTGTTCCTTCTCTCGCTGGCTGTCTCTGTCTCTGTCTAATAAATAAATAAAATCTTTAAAAAAAAAGTCATTTTGGTTTTGTTTCTGGTTTTGCTATAGAAACTTATGGGGAGGGAATCAAAGTATCTAAGGAAAATACACCTCAAATCTGAAACTATACTTGAGAGTAATTTAACAGGGAAGATGCTGAGACTTTGGCAAGAGGGATAATAGCACTGGATTCAGAGTGCCTTGCTGTGTTTTGCTGAGGCAAGGCAGAAACCACTGTGAGTAAAGCAAGGTTCTAAAACCTGTATATTGGGGTGCCTGGGGGGCTCAGTCAGTTAAGCCTCTGCCTTCCACTCAGCTCATGATTCCAGGGTCCTGGGATCGAGCCCCACATCGGGCTCCCGGCTCGGAAGGGAGACTGCTTCTCCCTCTCCTCCCTGCTTGTGCTCTCTCTCTCTCTCTCTCTCGCTACCTCTGTTGCTAGCTGTCTCTCAAATAAGTAAAATCTTTAAAAATAATACTAACTTAAAAAAACAAATAAAACCTTGTATATATTGAAGAGAATGGTTCAGGTCCAAACTTAGACTTAGACAAGTTGGTGTACATGGAAGGATTTTCCCTTAATCATGGCAGTCTAAGAAAGTTAAATGTGTTATCCAAAAGACTTTTCCCCCCATGTGAAACATTCAAAAGTCTTAGGACATGAGCTCTAAGTTGACTCTATAATATTGAACTCATTACAAACTTGGCCAGTGTTTCTGCCTAGAACAGTATGATGGAACGAATCACACTAAGAATGCCTCTGTGTGAGTTCAACCACTGCTTTTGACTGGTTGTGGGACCTTAATACATCACTTAATTGCTCTGAGACTCAGTTTCCCCATCTGTAAAATTATAGTAATAATTTCTTTCTATCTCACAGAGATGTTTGTCAAAGTTCAATGAGATTAGGAACATGAAAGCTAACTGAATAGAAAACACTACATACATTAGCTCTTATTAAGATTATCGCAGCAGTACCATCCTTAAACGTAAGCAGGAAAGAGCCTTGCCCTGAGCTCTGCTCTTTCAAGTCCTCCTTCTGGACTTCTTTGTGCTTCTTCCCTTCCCACCCGTTGGGGACTTTGTACCATATTCCAAAGCCCCATCTTCTGGGCCTGAAGGCCACTTATCCCCAGGTCTCCATACCACTGGTGCAACTCGCTAGGCCCAAGGGGAGCTAAGGGAAGACTGTCTGTGGGGGTATGATGGAGTGTGGATGTGTCCCTAGCATTCCACATGCACGTTGGCAAAGCCCTCAAGATGCAGGAAAGAGCTGGAGGTGGAAAGGGAAGAGAGTCATGCAGCCATGATTGAAGAACGTATCTTGTTTTATAATTTAATAGCTTGACTTATACCTTCAAATATTTAGAAATGCAATATGCCAGCCTTCATTTCTACTTTTGCCTCAGGCAACACAAATATTAACTGTTTCATGGTTGCCATCATAAATCATTCTGTGGATTTACAACTTATTCCCACAAATATTTTTTTCTAATTTTAAGACTAATTATTGTTGTTAAATATTTTACCCTGGAGAGGAAAATACACTACTGCGTACTGAAATCTTTTTTGAGTTCCTTACTCCTGGGCAAAATCCCAACCATCTCTCCATTATGAAGCCCCCCCTCCAGCTACACTCCTGCATTCCCTGCAGCTGCCTCACTAATTCCTAGGTATTCTATTTCATCCCCGGACAGTGGTACCTGATGGGCACAATCGTCTTCTCACATCAGCTTGAAAAATAAAAAATTATAATCTCTTTTTTTCTTTGGTAGCCAAAAGTAAACCCTTTATAAAATGCTACATGTTGAATGTAAAAAGATGATAAGAGGATTACATAGTTTAAGCTTCATAGTGGAAATTGCCTCTGTATGGAATCTCTGTAACGATTTTGTATAATATCCATAAATAGCATAGGATACTATTTATCAGCAGAAGAACTGGTCAAAATTACTTTCAGCTTTGTTTTTAAGATTTTATTTATTTATTTGAGAGAGGGAACAAGCTTGAGTTGGGGGTGGAAGGAGAGGAAAAGCAGGCTCCACGTTGAGCAGGGAGCCTGGATGTGGGGCTCCATCCCAGGACCCTGAGATCATGGCCCGAGTTGAAGTCCGACACTTAACTGCTTAACTGACTGAGCCTCCCAGGCGCCCCTGCTTTCAGCTTCGATGACAGATGTGAAGAGACTGGAGCGCACTACACACTGGCATTTGTACCACTGGTAGCTGGGCAAACCGCAGCAACGCCCACCTGCCTGTATTCATCATCCAGATTACTCACGTGAGGTAGTGAACAGCACGGTGTCTGTTAGGCAGGTTCTTTCTTCAAAGTTGAGACTATCATATTTATTCTCCTGCCCTACATCAGGAAGTCCTTTGTATACTACAAGCGCCCAAGCGAAGTGGAAAATCTACTATAAATGTTTTATGTTAGGTAAAAAATATTTCAGTTATCTATTATTTAAGTTGACTTAAAGGATTATGTCAAAACCTTAAATACCTTCCCATCTCAATGCAAAAACATCACCACTACTGCCGTATCCTGCATTTGCACAGAGCCCTTTTGTTCCAAGATTTTGCTTTCACATCCCTTTTCTCATTTTTTGCACTGTGATAACCCTGTGTTGAGGAACTCTTGACACAAATATCTCTCAGTCACCTTACTGTTTTCACTATCTTCTATTTTCTTTTTTTCCATTATTCCTTGACAATTGAGGCATTCCAAATAATTCTTTCTTTTAAAGATTTACATATTTTTATTTTTGAGAGAGAGAGCATGCGTGCACACGCATAAGCACAAGCGGGTAGAGAAGCAGAAGGAACGGAAGAGAATCCCAAGCAGACTGCCTGTGAGTGTGGAGCCCAACAGGGGGCTCCATCTCAAGACCCTGAGGTCATGACCTGAGCTGAAATCAAGAGTGGGTTGCTTATCCGACTGAGCCACCCAGGTGCCCCGCCCCAAATAATTCTGATGAATATAAACAGATCTTTTCGTGTCCAAACCCCGAAGCTGTCCTTTAAGTAAGGCCAATCCATACATGAAACAAGCCACAGAAAATTCGTTTCAAAATAGCCTTGGGTAAGCAATAATCCCCGGGGGGGTGCAAACTCAGATGCCTCCAAAGAGTAGCAGTTAAAACTGATGAAGGACCCCACAAAATCCTAGGCTGTTCCTAGGCTCTTTTTATGCGATCAGACTCCACGTTTACCTATACTGCTTTTTAAAATTCTGCGAGTAATACACACCCCACAGAGCACCAACTAGTAACCCTGTCCCCCCAGCTGTCCTGGTTCCTGCTTTTCTTCTACACCTTCTTCTTCAACCTTGCATTTTTTTTTCCAAACTCATGGCTTTTGACTTTATCTTCCATTTGGATGCCAGAATTCCTCCTTTGACTGAGGGAATATTTGACTTCCATAGTTTTAGCACTTTGGCTCTCTTTCCAATGGAGTTTGCAGGTGCCCTCTAGCTATGTTCCTGATTTTGCTCCTAGGTGTTACCTTGGGATTTTAGAGTCATAATTTATTACATCTGTCTTAGCTGTAGGCTCCTACGGTGGGTCTGCCCTATGCTCTGATCCCTGTCAGCCACCCACACTTGCGAGAGAGAGGGATCTTTACAACCCTAATTAAAATCTATCACTGATTTAAGTGTTCAAGTTTATTTTCAATTACTCATATTTAAATGCCAGGCCATGTTTTAATTATGTATTTTAGTGTACAGCAGTGAGGTACATGGTCTACAGTCTCCCAAGATTGATCCTTTTTCTTTAAAAGAGAAAAAAGTTCCTGGGCATAAAATTTGTTCTATTTCAGACTTCAAACCCTTCTTCTGTAATCAGTGCTCAGTATGAATGCATAAGGACTCATTAACATTTCATTCCCTGTTTTGAGTTGAATTTAAACTCTCCCATCATGGATTATAAACAGAGTGATCACATTTGACCTTTCAGGGTGTAAAAGTGAGTTGTTGGTTTTTTTTTTTCAAATTCCTCTAAATATTATAAAGCACAATAGGTCACCTCACTGTTATCTTTTCTTATGTAGGAAATTTAGCTCTCTTCAAGAAAAAAGTCCAAATGATGTCTTGATGATCTTTAAAGAATGAATATGATCCCCATAGGGATCTAAAAACTGAATTTGCAATTTTTAAAAAATATTCAGCTACACACTATATCTCCTACATAATTAGAGCTTTTTTATGCTCAAAATTTCTCAAGCAACATTAAGAATAGATGGTTGGATGGAGGGATGGTTGCATAGATTTATCTCAATTTATCAGTATGCTTATTATTTTACATCAGACTTATTACCCTATTATGACTGATAACAAGGGGTCATATATATATATATTATATAAGTAATAAAGTCAATGTGATTTTGGACTAATTTTTCAATTTTTTTAAGCATCTCAAATAACATGGACCTATCACATATTTGTGTGTGTGTGTGTGTGCATGCACACACACACACGCTTGTGAGTGTTTTCTTCCAATAGACCAAGGACAATAAATTGCTTACAGAAGGAAATGAACCTTGGAGTAACTTGAAAAAGACCTTGACTTAAATAACTAAAATTATATCACATTATTTAATAGTCTTTTAATGGACAGCCTATCACCTTACAATCACTTAAAGCATAATAATAATTTGTGGCTAGCAGTTATTAAGAGTATCTTATACCATAATAGTTCTTTTCCATAAGAAGTTTAATAAGAAAAGGTAACTGGCTTTTGAAGTTATACTGATAGGTGAGATTTATTGAGCACCTACTGTGCTTCTTATGTAGGAGTTTAATTTGCACAGCTACCCTCTGAAATAAGTACTATTACTACCCTCTCATCTCATGGATAAGGGTAGCGATAGTACTTATCTCAGAGGGTGGCTCAGTGGATCCACGGCTCATACATCTAACCACTCCGCTCTACCATTTCTCGGGAGTCATGAAAGATTTCACTTTGACTTTACTTTTCACTGTAGGAAATAGAGGGGCCAGGGGGGCGGGTGTGGGGGGGAGGTGCGTCTCTAACTTCATATTACTCGCTCACCTTCTAAGTACTCTACAGTTGTTCGTGTATTACGTATTATTTTTTCAAGGTTAAATTGCAAAGTAAAAACAGTATTGTACAAGCAATAATAATGGCTTATACTTTCCACCCCAAAGCATTTCCTAACCAGAGGTTGGAATATTTTGCACGCATCACTGAAAAGCAGCTCCCTTCAACTGAATAATGCTAATGTTTATTAGCACTTAATAGCCTAAGACAAGACAGTATTTTGAAATTCAAGAGTAATTTGAAGTAAGCAGAATGTGAATACACCACAGAAGTGTTACCATATTTCAAAATAAATTGTTCAGCACCTTGCACACCACAGTTCATCAGTATTGATTGCTACTAATGCTAGAGCAATTCAACAGACCAATGAAAGTTTTATTTTTATGCATGAAAATGGTTCTTGAAAACCTGTGACTTTGAATGAATCAATTAACTCTCTATGTTCACCTATCACCTAATGCCTGGAAATGTGTTGAGTAAATTCGTGTTTATAAAGGTATAAAATTCTTAATTGTGTGCTAAAATGAAAATGTGAAAGCTTATTAACTTCAAGAACCAAATGACAACAAAAAATAATCCTATCCTTAATATAACTTACTTTTCAGTGAGGAGAGGAAAGAAAGAAATTTTGAACGGCACAAATAAGTAAATTATATAAAACATTAGAAGATAAAGTACTGTTAAAAGGAGAAGTAAAAAGTAAGGAGTTAAGGAGTAGGGGAGGTAGTTTACAATTTTAAAAAGGGTAGTCAGGGCAGGTCTCCTTGATATGATAGGATGTGAATGATGACTCAGAGGAAATATGGGGGTAAGCCTTGCAGATATCTGAGAGAAGCCCAGTGAGGTGCGAGTATACCAGTGTGCCAAAGAAATGGCAGAGGCCAGCACAGCTGGAATGGAGAAGGCAAGGAAGGAGAAAAGGAGATAAGGTCAGAAAAGCAATCACGGGCCAGAGAATCTGGGGCTTTGAAGGCCACTGGAAGGACATTGAGTTTTACACTGAGTGAAATGGGGAGCCATTGCAGGGTTTTTCTCCCCATCTATAAAGCCACAGCGTAGATCCCTAAGCTGAATGGAATGGTACTTCACCCTGTGGTGGAATAGCAGGAAGGACTGTGTTGAGTTTCCTTTGCCCAAACATGTATTTCCAGCCTTATTCTGAGCTACGAGCTCCAGTGACATTGTATTATTATCTGTTCCTCTAAGCACATCATGCTGTCTCAGTTGCTTCCATATCTAGACTAATGCTATCCCATCTGCCCGAACTGCTCTCTCTCAACAGTGCCTTGTACATGTGGAAATTTTCTTCTGCTTCTTCCTGGATGTCCCTACGGCTACTTGATATTTCCTGGAATTAATTGATAATTCTATACGCCCAGCACTTCAAGAAGCATTTTATACATGTTATCTCATTCAATCTTTGTAATAACTTTGAAAAGTAGATTATTTTATCCTAATTTTGCAACTTAATTTAATACATTGACTCAATAATTCAACATCTTGACACCTTGTAGAAAAGGTACAATGCTTTGTCCTTCAATAATGGGAGAGGTAGTGTGTTAGTTTACTGCCATACAGAGTATCACATACAAAGCCACCCTGGGTGCCTTAAGCAACAGAAACTTGTTTTCTTAGTTTTGGAAGTTAAAAGTTCAAGATCAATGGGATAGACCGGTGATGGGTAGTAAGGAGGGCACGTATTGCATGGTGCACTGGGTGTTATACGCAACTAATGAATCATCGAACTTTACATCGGAAACCGGGGATGTACTGTATGGTGACTAACATAATATAATTTAAAAAATTAAAAAATAATAATAAAAAAATAAAATAAAATAAAAGTTCAAGATCAAGGTGTTGGTAGGGTTGGTTTCTTCTAACACTTCTCTCCTTGGCTTGTAAATAACTATCTTCTCCATGTGTCTTCATCTGGTTTTTCCCTCTGCACATGTCTGTCCCAACCACACCTTCTTATAAGAATATCATTCATATTAGATTAGGTCCCATCCTAATGACTTCATTTTTACTTAATTACCTCTTTAAAGATCCTACTTCCAAGTACAGTCACTTTCTATGGTATTGGGGGTTGGGACTTCAACATATGAATTTGTTATACTATAGAGTTAGTATAACAAACTTGATCACTTATTCTTACTGTAAGACCATGACTTAGTGATTTAGCCTCAGTTTTCTCATCTGTACGATGGATAGAATAATGTTATTGTGGTGATTAGACACGATCTTTCCATTCTTTACTCTTTCATTCAACAAATGCTTGTTGGGTGACTACTCTCTTCCACCTATTGAGTTAGATATCCATAGATACAAATATCAAGACCTACCTTAAGGAACCTCTGGGAAAGAATCCAATTGCACCACAATACCTGCCATATAATAAGCACTTAATAAATAGTTTGGGGATGAATGCATGATAAACAAATAAATTTGTATAACAAAGGTAATTGTCCAATTGTTCCAAGTCTTCCCTGAACTTGAGAAAAGTTTTCAAGTGATTCTTCACCCATCTGTAAACTGACCATGAATCAGACTCATTAATTTAGCATTTCTTCCTTGTCCCCCTGCACAAGAAACTCAAAGTTATCTCATATAAATGTAATCTTAAAAACAGAACACATGGATCACTTTTAAAAGATTAAAATTCAGAATTTCTGATTCTGGATAAAGAAATAAAAGCAATTTTTTCTTGACTATCTGGACAAGACATGAACTCTTCCTCCCCCTTTTCTAAATTAGTATATTTTAAAAATCTAACTAAACATTGTATTTCTCCACTGCAAATTTGAAAAATATGAAAAACACCAGAACGACAAAGTAGTTACCCAATAACCTCAAAAATAATTGATAATACTTGAATTTATTTCATTCTGGAATATGTATGCATATATGTGTATACATAACTGTAATTTTACATATAATTTTATATGTTGCTATTCGTTAGTACTACAGAATAATCATATTTTATGTTATAAATTCTTTGCAAACACTGTAAAGCCTATGACAATTCTTTCAGTGGCTATATCAAACTTTATGTAAGCATTCCTCCTTGTGCTTTTATAAAAATCATTGATCATATGACATGGTCCCGTTTATGTTATGGCTATGCGTGTATATAATAGACATTCTTAAAATTAATGCCTCCAGGCTAATGGAAAACAAATGGTTTTTATGGTAACTTCTGAGGAAGGTTGGGGATGTAGGGGCTTTTGAGAAGAAGCCCTATCACTCTTTGCTATACGCTGCATTATTGAAGGAATATACATTATTTCTGTAATTTAAAATATCTTAAAATAAAATAACAACACTGCAATGATCACATTTGTGTATGAAACTCTCCCTAAATTTCAAACTATTATCTCAGCATAAATTCCCAGAAATGTATTACTAAATCAGAAAGTCTGCACATTTTGAAGCTTTATGATAAAAACTGGCAAATTGCTTTCCTAATGAGCTGTCATGAGTAAGCTCTTGAGGAAAATAGTAAACAATTGAACCAGAAAGAAATATTCTCATCATAAATTTAAATGAGCTTGACTCATCAAAGTTCAATTCTAAATACACGTCTTTAACTCTTTCCAGTCTTTTCTCTCACTGGGAAAGTTAAATTAGATCATCATTCCAATAGAATGTGCTAAATGTACAATAAGCTTTCACTTAAAAAATGTCACAATATATGCTTATGAGAGCTTTTTAGAGAAATATGTATTTAACCTGTTTGGCTTTTTTTTTTACCTAGTTGACTTTTAATAAGCATGTGAAAAATTTTTTTCCATTTACAAAAGATTTGTTCAATAACTTTTAATATCAAGGTATTTTGTTAGTTTCATATGTAAAATACAAATGGGTGTAATCTAATTTGTCTCCGAATATCCATATTTTCCATAGGTCCTTTAACTGCTTTCTAAAATGTAACTTAATGATGATCTTTAAATGCTGACAAATGGCAGTTTATAAGGACAAATTTTACTCAGAGCATGAAACAGTTAAATGTTTCTTTTCCTGTTTTCTTAAAAGATAATTATCAGAAAATTCAAAGCATTTTATGGGTGTGCTATTTTTGTTTTAATATGGTTAATAGGTCTAGATACAGAAGTTAAAAAAAAAAACAGAAAATAGTTAAAATATATATTTATAGTTTATTACATTTTAAATGTTAAACCAAGGGGGATAGCAAGGTACAGTGAAAAGTAGGGTTTGGCTATCAAAACAGACACGAGTTCAAATCCCAGCTTTGTGACCTAAAGCAAGTTACTTAATTTTTCTAAGTTTTGGTATTTTTCATTTATTAAATAATTAAGGGGGGCGCCTGGGTGGCACAGCGGTTAAGCGTCTGCCTTCGGCTCAGGGCGTGATCCCAGCGTTATGGGATCGAGCCCCACGTCAGGCTCCTCTGCTGTGAGCCTGCTTCTTCCTCTCCCACTCCCCCTGCTTGTGTTCCCTCTCTCACTGGCTGTCTCTATCTCTGTCAAATAAATAAATAAAATCTTAAAAAAAAAAAAAAAATAATTAAGGAAAATCATTGCAATGATTTTAAGCACTATAATTTATGCATCCTTAATAAGTAGTAGATATTATTATTATGTCTGAATCAAAAAAAATGTGTGCTGTCTATTAAGTAGTACATATCATTTTTATGTCTGAATCAAAAAAAAGTGTGCTATTTAATATTTTTAAAATAGAAAATAAATCCTAATAGCTATTTCCTGAACTTGAAGCCTATGATTACATACCAGAAATTAAGAAATTATTTTCATTTGCATATAAGGATATATAAATAAATAAAATATATGATATATATCTTTAATTATTAAATCTTATATAAGATGTATATTATATAATATATATCCCAGAACATTATAATGAGAATGTATGTATGTGTATGTATATATACACATGTATGGGGTATATCTTATATAATTTTATATATTGATATCAAATACAAATATGTATTAAAATATAAAAATTTTTATTAACATGCAAACTGTGTGTGTTATGGTTATAACAGCCCTGACTGTGGGGTGTCTTATGAGATACGAGCCGCCAAATGGTGACCCCATGGGTTGGAGGCCATCAGCCCAGGAGGTGGGGGTATTCACCCAAGGCAGAACAAAGGAGACAGAAGTTTGTCGAACACACTGCAAAGGACCTGCAGGCAGAACAGCAAGGGAAAGACTGTCTGCCAGGAGGCAGTGGTGGGGGCTGTAGTTAAAGGGGGAAGGTGAGGAGGTATGGGAACATAGGGAATTTTCCTTTTTTGGTACCCATGTCTGGGTATAAGTAACTCATCGGTCAGCTGGGGCTTATGGCTATTTTGAGGTGGGTATCCTAATGGGCCTGTTTGTATTCAGCCAGGGGGTTGGGGGTCACTGAGGGTCACTTCTACCTTACTCAGGTTTCCATTGTTCAAGCTAATTGTCTAAAAATGGCCTCTAAACTGACTACATTCATTCACCCAAGAAATATTCTTTGATAACATACTATATGCCCATTATTGTTCTAGAAACTGTGGATAGAGAAATGAAAAAAAGAGACAGTCTTATCTTCATAAAACATATGTTCACATTAGGAGGAAAGGCAATAAGAAGAATAAGAAGACAAATGAGCAAAACATACAGTATGTTAATAGGTAATAGATACTAAGAAAAAAAACAAACAAAAAAAAGGAGATTAAAAGTTAGGGGGTGGGTTTGCACATTTAGAATAGGGATCAGGGAAGTAAGCCTTACCAAGATGTCGTTTAAGTCATGATCTAGAGAGTGAGGGAGTAAGCCACATAGATAGCTCTGAACTTTTCAGGTAGAAAGAAGAGCAAATGCAAAAGTACGGTGGTGAGGACATGCCTGGAAGAGGCCCTGCAAACTCCCTCAATGAGGTGTTGCAAGAATTCAGAGTTTATTATATGCAGCTTAGCAAAGAAAGCATCTGCTGCATAAAAAGAACTCAGTAAATTTTAGTTATTATCCATAGTGCTTGCATTAGTCATTTTATTTAATAATCATTAAATAGCATTTTTGTATTTGTTTTGAAGTTTTCAGTTTTTATTCAAGGATTTGGAATCACCTATACTCAGTCGCACGCCGTATAAGCCATTGTATAAATAATTTCTGGTTTTAATCATACGGGATACAATGACATATTCTTATGACATGTTCCATCTCTCCTACTACATTTACAGCATTGATACCTCCTATATCCAGCACAGTAATACCTTACACATAATAAATGTTCATAGAGTTTTCTTCATTGAATGAGGGAGTGAACATGTTATTTTTTCAGTAACTATTTACAGTTTTTGCAGATTGGCCTCATTCACTAAACCATAGTTAACTCTGTTTTCTGATGCAGATTATAATTCCCAATACCCTCATTAACCCATTTATTATTCTCCACAATTGTCTGTAAGTGATCATTACTTAGGGTAATATAAATATGGAGAAAAGATGCTTTTCATTTGGGGAGAGCAGTTACAAGTTCGACAGCTCATTCATGATCATTAGCTGAATTAAGATCTGCTGTATTATGCTGTACATTTCAAACAAATCAATCCATCTGTCCCTGAGTTTGACTGTTTCTTTTGAACAGGCACGTGAAAGGTTTCAAAAGGTTGATTTTGCATTAACAAGAAATTCTGAAAGTACAGGCCCGAATATGTGTAACATTTTGAGGCAACGTACCTATTTTTATTACCTTCCAGACACAAAAGAAAACTCATAAGGCCAAAGTTAGTGTTGCATTTAGAAACCGTATAATTTACAGCACTATCTGGATTAAGTAAACTGAACATTTGTTTGACATCTTTGACATCTGTTTCACCCAACTAGACTCTCTTAATATAACGTTGGAATCCAAAAAGACAGAGATAGATCTGTTTGACTCAAATGAAAATTAGTTGAAGAATTATGACCCGAAAACTAGATGGCCCCTAAGGGTAGTTCTTCTGTAAAATTATCAAGCTGTTTTGCTCTCTACTTAAAGTGTTTGACATGAGAAAAGTCTTCATTTTATATAGCAAAAAAAGCTGAAAAACCGTCTAGGTAATTTTTTTAGGAGAATGTATACATTTTTTAATGGTACTGTTCTGTGCATGGCTAAGAGTAGTGGCAGATGCTTTTTTCTGTGCCTAAAATTACATGATAAAAAATTCAAATGTTGTGGCAAATTATTATTAATATTATATTGCTCTATAAAACAAACAGAGATTTAATTTTTTGTCATTAGTCAAGGTAATATGCAAGCATGGTTACAGGACCAACCAATCATTTGGGGACCATAAGAATCTGAAAAAAAATATTGTGGAATTACCTCCCTACTACAGAGGAAAACTCCTTCTTAAATACGTATGTTAAGTAGAAAACAGCTATAAATTAGCGTTTAAGAGATAATCAATCCCAGGGGATCCAAGATATAAAAATAAAGACAGGAAATATGATGAAAACAGAGAGCAAAGAACTATATAGATCCAGGCTAGAAATGCCCCAAGAGAGATATGAGAAGCACTGGAAGAATTTATTCAAAAGGAAGGGGAATTTTGGAGCAAGAAGGAAAAGAGTAGGGCTGAAATTTGAATATCCCAGAGAGAAGAAACGATTCACAAGACATCTAATTTTGTGTTCACCAGTCACTATACACATCTCTTATCTTCGTACTCAGCCCATCACCCTCCCTTTCCATCGCACTTGCTTCCCTGTGATACTGTCTCCCATACACTGGTGTGTGCTCGTCCCCACTGAAACCTGCCTGATTCCCTGGAACATGACCTCACCAACTTCCTCACTTGTCTCTTCCCCAGAGCCCATGGAATCTTCTACTTTATTATTATCAAGGCCCCGCCTATCTTTATCTTTCACTTCAGTAGGTCTACCACCTCCTCGCACTGATTAAAAGCTTACTTCCTACATATGACACCTCTTCCTTTGAAGCTTTCTTAGGTACAGTTCTAATTCTCTACAAATCTTTCACTAACTTGTCTCCTTGGCTTTGACAGTTTTTTAAATTCATGACCTAAAATACAGATGTCTAGTTTTACTGTTTCTTTGCCATCCTTATCACTTTCCAGACATTCCTCCATATTCTACAGTTAATGGTTATATTACTGAATCAAAATTTTTCTTTCTTCTCATCCATTTTGTTTATATAACGTTAATGTTGATGATTCATAAAACAGTCTTCAGAGTAACTTCATCTCCTTGTATCTGGTGACCTCCCTTTTCATTTCACCTCAGATACTCACATATACACGACAGTATCATGAATTCATAATGATCTAGAGATGCTCACCTCCACGATCTCAAACTCTGAATATTTGTGTCAAAGAAATGTCAAAAATGGTGATTGACTGAGGGCTATGGAAAGGTATTGGAGGTTGGAAATACATTGATGCAGTTTGCATAGATGAGGCATTCAGCCTTTAGTTTCTGTGTTTTTTTTTAAATTCATACAGAATTTACCTAGCACTCACTTTGTGTGAGAATGCAGTAGATTGACACAGTCCAAATAGAGTGAATCAAAATACAAGAAAAGTAATTTGTAGTGAGAAGTATAGAACTAAGAAGCCAGAATACATACGTCTAATTATCAATGCACATTTTCTTCTGCACAAGTCAAATAATTACTGCAAGTACGCTTTTATAAATGCCAGAGGAATCAGAAGAAGGAAATGAACAGTAATGATTGCCACAATGGAATTAAGATAACTTAGTATACCCATCTCCAGCCATGTTCTATAGACAGGGTAATGTCATTTTAGATTATGCTGAAAATCATTAATATGTTATCACTCTTTGCCTCTATTTCTCTATTTCTGTATGGCTGTTCTTCAGCTGACGGTTACTAGAGAAGGGATCAAACCATAGGCAGCCAGAGAGCACTAAAAGAGGAGAGAAGAACCCATGTTGTCATTTCCTAGATGGGTGCCCTTTCCAAGTCATTTAACCTCTCCAGCCACTAAGCTTCTCTTCAAACGTAAGAAGGTGTTAATGCCATCTTTCTCTTACTGGTTATGTGGCCATTTAAAATGCTCTGTAATCACAAAGCTCCATGAAATGGATATATACATATCTGTTTTAACACATTCCAGGCCAGAGAACATACTGAGGTGCCTCAGTAAGATGACACTCTAATTTCACAAAGAATATACTTCTCGTTGCTTCCTGGAGGTGGGCTTCTTATAGAAATCAATAACCAAAACTATTCTGTGCTGATGCTGACTAAATTCTATTGCCAAAGACGGTATATTCCAGACATTTTCCTCAACTCATGGAGCGGAACCTAGGTAAGATCTATAGACTAACCTCATCTCTTACCCTTCCACACGGTCCACTGTCTCTCACCCTTCCACACGGTCCACTGTCTCTCACCCTTCCACATGGTCCACTGTCTCTCACCCTTCCACACGGTCCACTGTCTCTCACCCTTCCACCCGGTCCACGCTTTGCCTCAGCTGGCGCTGGTCTTTGCCCACGTCCAACCTTGAATCTCAATTTATTCCCTTTACTTCGAGGGCTTCTCTTTCAAACTACCATTCCACTTCTGCACGAGCTGTCACCATTTCCTCACCTCACACTCAGCTTCATCCGCCCTCAATAACCAACTTCATCACTTCTAACACCTCTCAGATGTCTCTCTGAAAAAATAAAAATGACTTCCTAATTGTCTCCCTCAATACTCTCTTTCTAGTACTCATGCAATTTGACATTGCTGTAGGATGTGTTACTTCTTGAAGCTTTCTCAACCCTTGGCATTTACAACAATGAATAAAACTGAACTGACATTCACATAGAAGAATGAACGAAGCTAAAAATCTCTGAGATTGTCTTAAAATGTTAGTGAAAGCTTTCAAATAATTGCCAAAATTCCAAATCCACTTTTTATATCAAATTTGAAACCGCGAGTGCAATTCTCTCCCATATCTCCTGTTAAAATGCTCAACATCTCAGGGTCTTCCTCAAATGTCAGTTTCATCCACAAAGATTTTCCTGTCCCCATTAGTCACTCCCTCTCTTATGACTCCAAATTTTTACTTCTATTACAACATATATCATACCCAGAATTGTAGTATTTTAATTGTATATAAAACTGCCTTCACGGGTTTATGCAGAGATCATGCAAACAAAATGCTTTCCACACTATGAATATTCAAGAATGGATTTTTAAAGAAAGAAGTAATGTCAGAGTTCATTAACCCAGTGTGCCTTATTCTTTCTACACATCCTGTTATACAGAAAAGTACAACAGGTCATGTAAGAAAATAAAGATATGAATCTTAAGACTGAGCAGTGGTTTCGCAAATATTAAGCAACTCAATTCCATAACCAGTAAGAATTATTTTCTGAGCAGTTGACTAGCTTGCTGGCTATTAGTCCAAAAATCCTTCATGCACTCTGGCTAAAGAAAGTATATTGATAGGCTCATTGTTCTGATTCTTGTGAACGAGAAAGAGTTTATGGGCTTCACATCATGTTTAAGAACTCAGGTTATAACCTAGTGCCAAAAGACAGACATAGCAAATGACTGTCACATTCACTTGAGACTTAGGAATTTGAATTTGTTTTGCACCTAAGTGCTTTCATTGGAAGTCAAGGTGGATTTCTCCAATGCCAGAAATCAATTACTATCCATATTTGAATTTACTGTCAAATAAATCTACAGTGACAAATGCTGTAGAACATGAGTCAATTACTTTAAAAAGAAACAGCTTTCTTCTATTTTCCATTTTAACAATTGCCGTGTTTACTTATCCTAGATCTGTGCTTATTATAAAAGTTTACAAAATATTTTTGGTCCCTGTACTTTCAAAACTCTTAATTATGACTCTCTTGTACATATCCCAAGAAAAGCAATTAGTCAAATTTTCCAAGTTCACTTTTTGACTTTTTGCCATATGCTTTTATAAGCTACCATCTGACTCATTTCTTGTCTCCTCCTTCCAAATGATTATAGCAATCACTTCGCATTTCTAAATGTGTGTTTGTTTTATTCCATTAAATTAGATATTTATACTCACAACCCATCAATATGTAGAATTAGTACATGTAACTAACAAACAAGCATGTACAAGCTTAACTGATGTAATATTTTTAACAGACCAACACAACAGCTTGTCTCTGCAGGATTTAGTAAACCATACTTATCCACGGTGAGAAAACAGAAGAGACCCCACTATATATTTATTATTTTGTAATAAGTACATGAAAATAAACACGTAAAAGTAAATACAAGTTCTAGTTCTACTCACAGGAGTGAAATGTGTGAACTGAAATGATAACTTGAAGTTTTATTAAAAACAAAGGTACTTTTGGGGCACGTGGGTGGCTCAGTCAGTTGAGCATCCAGCTCTTGGTTTCGGCTCAGGTCCTGATCTCAGGGTTGTGGGATCGAGCCCCACGTCAGGCTCTGTGCTCAGTGCAGAGTCTGCTTCAGATTCTCTCTCCCTCTCTGTCTCTCTCTCTCACTCACTCTCTCTCTCAAACAAAATCTTTTTTTAAAAAGGCACTTTTGTTTTTAGGTTCTGAAATAGGTCTGTTAAGAAAGCCAAATTATGCTTAAAGACTAATCAATGATAGACTAACATTATAAACTGTTGTAATGTTAAATTATAGCAAATTCCTATCTCACTAAGACTAAGCTAAGTTTCAGTTTTTCATTTTAAGGTTTTTGTTTAAAGAAGTTTGTGCTACCCTATTTAAGTTCAAAAGTACTCATCACCAGGTTATTTAAGGATCACATGCTATCTGCTAAGAGAATCCTACTTAGCAGAAGTAATATGACATGATCAGTCAACAGCAAATACTTCAGTGACAAGCAAAGCTGGGTTCAAGCCCTAGTTCTGCCACTTATTATGTGACTATAAGGAAGTTCTTAGAGTCCGAAGGCTTCGGAAGGCTTAATTCTCTCACTCACAAATAAGGGACCATAAGAGCTTTTACTTTTGGTGGTGATTATGAAAATTACATAAGAAAGGACGTAGAGTGTGAAATAGAGTGAACCTCACGTGAATATTAGCTTATCAACTTGTCAACACCTGTCACTATTATCAACTTGTCGGTATCTATTACGATTGTTACTGTCATTTATCGTTATTATGTGGCACCAAAGAAGAAACACTGTATTATAAAAAATACTGCAATAAATAATTGAAAGTATTGCAAGACATACAGTCATTGCAAGTGTTTAAGAAGCCCACTTACAAAACAATAGTAAAGAAAATTAATTTTATATATATATATATATATATATAAGTTTAGGTCAAAGAAAATATAGTTAAAGCATTTGGAATGAGTTCAATAGTTTGGGTGACATTAAGACAATTCAACAGCTAACATACAATTTGGATGTGTCAAAATTAATTAAATTTTTAGTCCTGATGTAACCATTTTGGAGGCGCCTGGGTGGCACAGTCAGTTGAGCGACTGACCCTTGATTTCCTCTTGGGTCATGGGATTGAGCCCTGCCTCAGGCTCTGGGCTGAGCAGGGAATCTTCTTGATATTCTTTCCCTCCCCCTTGGCTCTCCTCCTTCTCCCCCCGGCCTGCTCACTCTTGCCTGTGCGCGCGCTCTCTCTCTCTCTCAAATAAATACATAAAATCTTTTTTAAAAGTTAATGTGACCATTTTTTATGGGTTAATGAAGGTGTTTGTTACCTTCAAGGAGGGAGATGTATATGTTTCTTAAAGTTTCTTGAGAAGTGAAATTATGAGAAGGAAACAGGGGATGAGCATTCATTGTGCAAGGACCGTGCCGGACATTGATTCCTCCGGAGAGTTTATAAGGCATTACTGCTTATCTTTTGCAAATGAAAACCTAAGTTTCCAAATGGCCAAGTTGCCTGCACAAATGTCACATAGCTGGTCAGTTGAAGAAGCTGGAATTAAAACCCAGGTTTTTCTAAGCCACAGCCCTTGATAGTCCTGTGTTTAGCTGTGTGATAATGTAATTCCAAAGGTGAAAACCCTGGGTGTGAGTAGTAAAGTCCTGGAATAATGAAAAGGTGAAGAAACAAAGAAGGCTTTTGTGCTTTATGCAAATAATTTTTCCTAAAAATTGGTTATAATTTATTATGTGAAGTTCAAGACACTACATGATATTCAAACTTCTCTCTTTTGATGTGCTACAGAGCGCTGTGAACCAGGAGTCCAACATTATGAATATCCGCTAGGTGTGCCTTCTGAAGTTTGGGGGTGTATCTGCTCAGAGCCTAGACTTCTCACCAGCTCACATTCAGTGCTTTCTAGATCTCAGTCTTTATTTTACTGTATTGAATGTATCAGGCAGAAATTTATAATGCAGTGGAGATAAGAGATTTTCAGCAGCAAGTCTCTAGAAAATCAACAGGATCAGGTATACAGGGTTTTGTTTGTTTGTTTAAATTATCCAAAGATAATTGAAAGTCTGTGCTGTTATTATAATTCTCTAGTGTCTCACTTTACATGTGGATAATTGAACCGTCTTTTTTTTTTTTTTTAAGATTCTATTTATTTATTTGACAGAGATAGAGACAGCCAGCCAGAGGGAACACAAGCAGGGGGAGTGGGAGAGGAAGAATCAGGCTCCCAGCAGAGGAGCCTGACGTGGGGCTCGATTTCATAATGCCGGGATCACGCCCTGAGCCGAAGGCAGACGCTTAACCGCTGTGCCACCCAGGCGCCCCTGAACCCTCTTTCTAAGTGTATGACATTATGAATGACTCTAATATTGAATGGGTTTTTCCTGGACTTTCCTAGATAGGCAAGTGGAGAGATTTCTACATATAAATTATTATATTATACATAGCGTCATGGCCATATATAAATAAACCTATCCTAACCCTGTATGGATTTTTTGGTAATTTTTCATTAATAATCCCTGATCAACTTTAATTCCACTATGAAGAATTCACTCTTGAATATTTCAATTAACCCAACTAATTGTCATTTTTTTAAGTCACCTTAGAGAACTTCTGAATAAGAAGGATAGCCGTTGTAATTTGTGAATGACACAGGTAGCCTCGCAAAGAGCAGCTCATTCCCTACTTCATCATTCATTCTCCAGGCTACCTTAACACCAAGGGCTTGATTATAGTTAAAAAGGAGATAATTCTAGGAAGAAAATATTTTTGAAGCAACTCCTCTGTTCTTTTTCTCACCCCATGCTCGATGCCCCTCGGGCAATTTTATCTAAGAGTTCAGCACACGATCTAAGGATAGAAAATAGTCTTGCTGTTTAAGCAAATGAGGCATTAAGGCTGCTTTGTATTCCTGTGGGCGCTCATACTGACAGCGAGGTGCTGCCTGCTGCTTGCGATGGGGGTAGGAAGGGCGGTCTGGAAGGGGATTGCGTGGGTGCACCATAATGAATCTGTTTCATCTTTGAATGACTCCATATGCTCTTGTAAAGCTACCAATTCTTTCTCTCGCTTTTTTTTTCTTCTCCTTTTAATGCCAAGATGAATTGATCCTGGATTGCTGTTCCAAACGCTGACGCCACTGAATATGAAGGTGTCATTGTAAAATGAACCAGAGCAAATTCTTAATAAGCAACCTTCACAGAGAGTTATAGTTTTTGACATTTAGATATAGGCTTATCCCCAGTAAAGGAAGTTTCCTTCAGTGAATGCATGCTAAGAGGAATAAGAAATAAAAAATAATTTGATTGTATTAAATATATTTTATCCCTTGCTACGTTGAGCAATGATACCACATGCCTTCTCTACTTCCATCTACCAGGAAATTGGGAAAGGAATGATCTGAGATCAAGAACTTTATTTCTGAGAGAGTATGAATGGTCTTAGAGCTAAAGCTTACAGTGCTATCTGGAGGAGTTTTACGATCTGACTTCCATAGGAACTTCCTTGAAATCAGTTGTGTCTGGAAGAAAAAATTATAAACCCTTTAAGAACACACACTAGAAAAATAATAACTAAAAGACACCAAGGGAGTCATTTCAGACTGATTCCTTTTATAAAAATCAGTTTATCCCAGGAACTCATTTTCTAGATTAGAATGAGTAATGCTTAGGAAGAAATTTTTTTTTCTTGTGACTTGATTTAAAAAGAATATGGAAGTTTGATTTATTATTATTATAATTTTTATTATCTTGATCACAGAAAAGATCAATTTTCCAAATTTATCACTTTGTTAAATTCAAGATTAACTGTTTTTTCTTTACAAGTTCTGAATAAAAATTCTCAATGGGTTTTACTTAAAAAAGTATAAAAACTCTGCAAATTTAAGACATTTTATTAATTTGTATTCCACAAAAGCTACCTGCATATTTAGAAGATGCATTAAGGAGTCTAACATAAAATGTGGTCTTACAGTTCTAACCATAAGACGATTTTATATGAGTTCATTACCTTTATTCTTTACCAGAGTATTCCCAACATACAGTGATTTTGTGCCATATTGATGCTTTATTAGACATTTTATTATTAAATTCTTATTTCTCCAAATGATTACTGAGAACCTAAACATGTCAGAAAGTTTCACCTCTAGATAGATCTTGCTCAATGTAATTGAGCTTACTATATATAAACTGACTTCTTGTGAACAGATTCCGTTCACCAAGGATGCCTAGATTTAAAGGAATCCTGCCTTCAGTTCTTTATAAAACATGTAATTCTTTTCCATGGGAATTACTGATTTGGATAATTTTGTATTTAGTTTCCCTAAAATTGAATGAATTAGAATATCTAAATCTCATTCACCTAATCTTCCCAGGTCCAGTCCATCCTTAAATCTGGTTGTTGGCACCTCGTACATTTTTATCAGGTCTATCCAAAAAGTGGAGATAATCAAATAACAAATGCCCATCTATTCAGCAGTCTGCTTAAGAAATCAGACAATACAGATAAAAAGACTTAACTGTATTCGTACCTGACTCCGTCTCCTTTCACTCCCTAGAGGTAACCTCTATCCTGAATTCGGTGCTTTTCATTTCCATGCATGTTTATAAACTATTTATTAATGTATTCATAAACAATATCTTGTTCCTTTACAAATTGATATCAAACTGTATGCACAGTTCTACATCTTGTGTATTCCTCTCAACATGACATTTTTGAAATTTATCCATGTTGAAATACTAGTAGATCCAGTTCATTTGCATTAACTGCCGTGCAGTATTCCAATGTAGGAAGGCATTAAAATGTGCTTATAATTTGATTGATGGGTGCTTGTATTGCTTCCAACTTTTTGCCATTACCATAATGCTGAAACGAACAGTATTGTATGTATCTCCTTTGGCAAGTGCACAAGAATTTATCTGAAAGAATATACCTGAATTGGAAACATTGAATAATGGTAAGCACATCTTCAACATTATTGGCAAATAGTGTCCCAAAGTGTATCAATAAGTAGTGCCTCTAGCGATTTATGGAAGTGTATTATTCATTCCTATTGTGTCCCATGTGGCAGACACTGTTCTAGACACTGAGTATATAACAGTAAGCCAAATATATAAGACTTTCTGCCTAAATGGAGCTTGCATTCAAATGTGGTAGAAAAAGAATAAATAAAATATATGATACGTCGTGCTATAGATGGGAGTCGTGCTATAGATAAAAATAAAGCAAGAAATAGGGATAGAGACTGCTAAGATGAGAATTGCAGTTCTAAACAGAGAGATCAGAGAAAACTGCACTGAGAAAGTGATATTTGAACAAAGAACTAAAGGCACTGAGGGGAAAACCATACGTCCTCGCTAATCTTGCTAGCATCATACTTTTTAATTTGTGTTAAATAACATGGAAATGAAAAAATGTGTCACTGAACTTTTAGTTTGGTTTTTTTTCCCAAGATTGAACATATTTTCATGTTATTTTTTCCATTTGGATTTTCTCTATTGTGAATTGCTTGTTAATAACTTAACCCATTTTTATACTGAGTTACTTTCCTATTTTCCTATGAAAAGAGTCATTTTCATACTTTAGAGATACTATTCCTTTGTTGTTTTAATGTGTTGCAAATATCTCCCACCATTTCGTGGTTTAACTTTTCACTTTTTTTATAGTATCTTTTCATGCACAGAAGTTCTAATTTTATTGTCATTTCTTTCACTGAATTTATCAATCTTTTCCTGTATAGTTTGTATTTGTTGTGTCTGGTTTAAGAAATCCTTTCCTATCCCAAATATTTCTTCTCAATAGTCTTATTTTTGTTTGTTTTCCACATTTGATCTTTAATCTACTTAGAACCTGTTTTTGTATGTGGTGTGAGGTAGTGATCCAATTTTAAGTTTCTTCCATATAGATAATAAATTATCCTATGACTTTTTAAAAGTACAGGTTATATCTCTACTTAAATGTCATTTGCAGAATTTCTTGACCATTACCACTGAGTTCTATCTCACTGTTATGTGTGCTATAACCCCCTGTAGTTTAAAATTTAAAATGATTTTAAGTAATTGATTATTCATGTAATTACTTATTTAATTTCTAGTTTCACCCTGCCTCCCCACCAAAACTATCAACTTCACAAGTATATAAACCTTATCTTACTTAGAACTATCAACTTAGTTCCAACATGGTCCCTGGTTGAAAATAAGCGGCTCTTAAGTGACTTCTTACTTCTTCAGTTAATACATAAACAAAATTCATTTCAGTAATGAAATGTTTTGAGATTAAAACTGCATCAATTTCTTATACCCTAAGTTTTCAATAAGGCTAGAAGGGTTCTCTAATGATTCCAGGGGCATTACTTCTTTAGAGTTGAAACAGAGTGTGCAATGATCTTTTAGTTTTCCGTAAAACATAGAAGTTCATTTCACAACCAGTTATTTACCTCTAGCCTGGAGCACATTAATGTTTCTGGACTTCTGGGTTGTCTGTTATGGACGTTTTAAATCCTCTCCTTGATAGTGCTTCTTCTTTTTCATTTCTGCCTTTTTAAAAATAGCTGGGAAGTTGAGGTGGCCTTCATAACTCCAACAGAGGTTTTAAATGTGAAATTCATTTACTTATTCATTCACTCAACACATATTTAATGAGTGCCTACTATTTCCCAGTCATTGTTCTAAATGGTAGGGACCACAAAATGGTGAAAAAGAGATACAAAATTCATGCACTGGTGGGGCCCCTGGGAGGCTCAGTCGGTTAAGTGTCTGCCTTCAGCTCAGGTCATGATCCTGGGGTCCTGGGATCAAGCCACACATTGGGCTCCCTGCTCAGCAGGGAGTCTGCTTCTCCCTCTCACTCTTTCTCTCTCCCTCTCTCTCTCTCAAAATAAATAAATGAAATCTTTAAAAAAATAAAATGAAACCCATGCCCTGTTGAGTTTATATGTTCCAGAGAAGTACATTATAAAAGAAGTAAAATGAATGTATTATATAATGTTAGATAGTAAGGAAAATAAACAGGGTAATGGGATAGAGAGTGACAAGAAGGGTGCTGTTTTAGATAGGGCTACCCAGAAAGACAGTAGAGAAAGGTAAGCCTTCAAACAAGAGGTTTACTCTGTTTTATTTTACAAGGCTCAAGAGTCGATCTGGTGAGCAGCTCCTCTACCCTCAGATTGAAGTTTGCCACTCAAAGCTCTTGTTTAACTTTCTCTACCCTCTCCACCCAATTCCATTTTCTACATCCATGTATTTTTATAAGTTAATACTGAGTCTCAATCTATGTTGGTATTCATATGTTTTGCCATTTTTCCAACCTTCTTCCTCTTAAATATGTGCCCATGTGCATACGCTACGTAATTCTATGTAACTAGTTATTCAAGGAAGCATATCCTTGGGTGTACAGGAGTAAGTATGTGTACATAAGACAGAACTTTATACACACACGTGCATTAGGAATAAGAGATAAGAAAATGAGAAAAATTATGCTGAGCATTGCTAGGTATTTCTAAAGGAGTTATTTATTAAAATTGAGTTGTCATTACAGAGCCAAAACACAACTGGGGCCAGAGTTCAGAAATGTTCCCTTGGGTCAGCTATTTGGTCACCTCTGAACAAATCACTCAACATATCCCAGACACATAAGCAAATATTTCAACACTACTGTCAACTGAATATATTCTGCATTTAAACAACTCTGGCTAGAAACACAATAATTATAATAATAGGGTCAGTTTTATACTGGTCATACTCGATGAAGCTTTAAAATGTTATCTGTTTAAAATAGCCATTATTTACAATATATATGAGTGTTTTATCTTATAAAAATCAAGTACATACTTAAATATTAACAAGCTAGCCCCTCCTCCTTCCCTATTACTGGTCGTTCTACTATGCCTTATATCTTCTGAATTTCTCTTCAATTTCAATATGAATTTAAAAGGTATTGCTCAAACTCAGTAATTTACATATGCATAATAGAACTTCATAAATGTATGCAATAAAAGGATTGCCGAATCAACGTAATTTCTTTCCTTTAGATCATGACTAATAAAATCTAGTTAGGGTCAAAATAAAACGAAGTTCTTTTTACCTATACTTAAGAAGTGTGCAGTGAAAACTATTCCATCTCAACTAGATAAAAGAGCCTTTGCAAAGTGCTTTATCGGCTTCAGTAATTAAAAGATTGCCTGCTAACTAACTATTCAGTGAGTGTTCTCTGTAACACTGCTTTGCAGAGTCCGTTCTTCCTATCTCTTCCTTTGAAAATTTTAATTAAAGTGGGAAACCTTTTTTTGTTTCTATCCATTCTGTTTTTGCCACATTGTATGTAGACACGAAAATAAGTGATTCATTGTCCTGTCGGGGCTCTCCTGAGGGCAGGAGGAGGAACATTTTCCCAGTTTTAGTTTTTGAAGTCGGTTTCTTATTGTCACTTTTTCAGTGGTAAATATCTTTGGGGTAATTAGATGTAATAGGGATAACCTCACTGATGCCTATAGTGACGCTGTAATAGGTTTTTTAGAATAACCAACTAATGAAGAATTGAAACTGAACCCTTCAGAGCCTTCCGTTCCTCTCATGAGCACTGTTTAAACACTGTCACAGTATCTTTTAAAAATAAATTTATTTTGCTGTAGTGTTCAAAGAAATTTGAAGGAAAACTTCTGTCATTTCCCTACCTCCCTGACACAATTGTTTTCATTTCTCCGTGTCTATTTCTATCTATATTCACAAACATATACACTTAAGATCATAATAATTATATGTTCTTTATGGTTTGCAGTTTGGGGGCTCCTTATTCCAATTATATATTCTAGCCAGAAAAGGTCCCTGAAAAAGTGACTTATTATGATTATAGAACCAAATTCTGGGATAAGGAATCCTAAAAAGTTATTTTGTGATGTTAGAATGGAGAGCAGTTAAAAGGTTAAAACAATTCAACCATAATTCAATGAGAACATTCTGGGCATTGCTACTTGCTATCTTGAGGGAGTTATAATTATAGAGTAAGAGACAGATACATATGCAAGTGATTGCACAATATAAGAAAGAATATGATGGTTGTTAAAATATAGTACAAAGCGTTTCAGAAGCACAGTGCCTGGTATTTGACCCATGAAAGTCTTCTATAAGATTTCAGAATAAAATACATATAGATGTGTGCTTATATGTGTGCACCCGAATGCATTTCCATGCCTCATGAATAAAGTTATGGAGACCAAATGACATTTTCAATGATGTTTGGACATGGAGAAGGAAGAGATATCTTAGAATTATACCAGTGGTTCCATATCAGTTGAGGAACGGCTTAGTCAGATATCTGAGAGTAGCCATTTTGAATAAAATAGTAACTTTTGAGCAATACTCCATGCTCAAGACAAGTTCCAGGAATTTAGTGGTCAGAAGTCTTAAGTTGATGCATTATAAGAAAAGCCAAGGATACCTTCCTGGATGGTAGAGTTTGCTTGAATTTCAATCTAAGTTCCATGAGAGCAGGGACATTTTCTCTATTTATTTATTCATCCAAAGCAT
Source organism: Ailuropoda melanoleuca (assembly GCF_002007445.2). Lineage (NCBI taxonomy): Eukaryota > Metazoa > Chordata > Mammalia > Carnivora > Ursidae > Ailuropoda > Ailuropoda melanoleuca. The sequence continues at coordinate 35,116,641 of NC_048228.1, read as the reverse complement.
TTAGAACAACCCCTGATTCAGAATAGGTACTCAGTAAATACTTAGTGGACAAATTTTGAAATTCCAGGCACAAATTTTAGTTTCAATTCATGCTTCGTAGCCAGTCAACAAAAACTAAGACAACTGGTCAGAGTCATAGACTGAATTCCTAAAAATAGATCGGTAGGAGTCTGTGCAGTTCACAGGATAAAACATAAAACTGGGAGTCAGGACACAGCTTCCACTGCTCAGAGCCCGCGGTAAAATGATGGTCAAGTCACTCAATCCCTCTAATATCTCCATCTGACTAACATCCTTTCTGGTTCTCAAATTTTATGAATCCATTCTCAGCCCTACTCATAACTCTGAAAAATGCACAGAAGGTTACCCAAGCTTTTCATGCATCAAATTGACCTTGTGCTAAAGATAAATCATAGCTGATCATGGAAGATTAAATGAGGAAATTCACTGAAAGCCTTCAGAGGATAATATTTATATAAGGTTGAAGAAAAGTATGACAATTCCATTCAGCTATGTAATGTTTTTTCTTTCCCAGAAGTTTTCAACTTCGATAATACATTGCAAATATTTCAGATTAACATAAGCACTTAACAAAGAGAAGAATGCTTTAAGTTTATTTTCCTCTATGTAGATCTAACTAAATTCTATTTATATTGAGTTGAACCTAATCAACCCAATCTTATAAGTTTGACAAGATAAACAGAAGAATGTGATTCAAATTCATGTGGATTAAGTGACTGCCTGGTTGTGACAAGCTGTTTTTTCCTAATCTTAGGTTAGAATAAAACCAGAAGACAATGGTAGAATTATTTCAATCCAAGAGATTTACTTATTTTTTAATGTGAGAGACTGCTGATTTCTCCAAAGCCTAGTCTGCTTATAAATAAAGCAAATATTTTTTTCCTTGCCCATATCACAGCTATTATGGTATTCTGGATTTTCGTTCTCCGTTCACAATAGGGATTCCACTCACATGGCAGTGTTATTATACATCTTCAGACAGTGAAGAATTATAAAGTATCAGTCAGATCCATAAAGAGATTAAAGTTCTACCATAGATGTAGTTTTACCATACATTTAACAGATACAAGTAATATTAATGAGGACCTCATACTCATCCATCAGTAGACTCAGAAACAAATATTAACTGGCATACCCCCCATGTGGCTCTAATAATCTAGGTAAGACACAAAAGCCAGGTTACTAACCCAAATACACTGGCTAATATGTTGTGGAAAGTTCCAGCGGACAGAAAAGGCATCTTTTCCTGGACATTCCTGTGTAGTGTGATTGCCTCCCTGATGTTTCCCATTTGCTCTCAGCTGCTCTTTCCATCCCTCATTCGAAACTGCAGATTTCTCCCCCTGGTCTCAGCTGCTGTCTCTATTCCCCAAACCACATGTTTGACTCCCTACCACCCTACGTTATTCTTTGGTGAAGTCTGTTTTACCGCAGAATCATTAAGGACCAAATCTCTTAGACTGAAGTCTACCTGGCTTTTGAGTATAACATTTGATTTTAATGATACAAAAGAACAAAGTCCAATAGTTGGTTTGGAGAGTCAGATCCTAGCAAAATAACTGCAAGAAGAAGACAAAAGAGCACATTAAAAAAAACTTTCCATTGTAGTCAGTCCATTCCCTAGTAGTAACTAGCCTTCTATCTTATCCTAAATAATAGGCAGCCTCAATCAACTTTTGGTACAGTATTAATGAGGATAGAGAACAAGGATTTGTATCAGTCAAGCCCATATAGGGTCCAAAAATCGTATATTAATTTCCTCCCCTGCCAAAATTTTAGACCCAACATGCTAAAGACCTGTACAATTTGCTAACTTAATTTTATCTTCCGCTATCTCCTCTGCTCATCCTCTGAATAAAATAATAACTAGTGGAATGTCCAGGAGGTAAATACAGTACAAGTACAAGGAAAATGGTCACAGACACTTTTTCTCTGCACCAGGCACTGTACTGAGAATTTAGCATACATTGGAATCAGGTATCTGGATACTTCACACACTGATACCATTAAATGAACCCTCCTTGCAAGAGAAACCTCCAAAAGCTTTCCTTTAAGGATATCGTTTAGCCACATAAGAATCAGCCAAACATGACCTCTCTTTGTGGCTCAAAGTCAAAAGGGCAAAAAAGAGGAAAGTTTAACCACTTCATAATAATCTCTTAAGACAGAGTTCCCCTTAAACTTAAGTTACCTCTAACAGCTGCTGAGATAAATGATACCTTTGATGGGTTTATAGGCCTCTTGAAACGCTTTGTGTTTACAGACCGTAGCAAGAGCAACATAATTGTTTTCTTCCTCCCAGTGAACTGTCTTCCTGTGGGATTTACAGGGTGAGCACAGGATGTAATGTTTGCATCCTGAGATTTGCCAGTAAAGCAAACTTCAAGTCCTTTATTATTCCCCATTTTTTTAAAGTTCGGATCATTGTGATTACACTCCATTATTCATTGAGGTCTTACAAGAAACCCAAGACTTTGTTTTCAGTGATTGATGGCAGTTAAACTTTGTTGAGTCTTAACCATTTTAATGTATATTTCAGAGGTCTTTCTCAATACATTTCACAAGTTGAGGTGGCATTTCTGAACCTAACAAAATGATTCATGTAGCTCTTAAAATTAGCACAGTCAAATGGGAGAGACGATAACAACAACAAAAAAAATTTTAGATTAGGGGATGGATGAATCAAAGTGGCAATTAAATTGAAGACATTTTTTATAAACATCTTCACGATGTCTGTGATTTGACTTGTCTCTTTGAAGGAAGAGTCCATTTTTTAAAACTTACTACCACCCCTTCCAAGACGTTCTGTCAACAGATAAACACTTTCACTACTAGAATCAGCCACCTTGTTAGAGGTAGTTTCAGTCAGTGAAAGGAGTCACTGTTGAACAATGAAGACCTGATATATTTTAAAAGAGCCGTGTGAACAATGAAGACATGATATATTTTAAAAGAACAAAAATGGGTCCTATGAAAGTTTGGCTAACATCCAAATTCACTTCTCAAACTTCTATAACATTCAGAAAGGGCAGATTCCTGCCTGACTTTAAACCTCCCCATGCTCTTTCCAAGAGGCCGTGTCTGCTGGGTAAAATGTTCAAGCAGATGCTTGATTGCCATCTTCTGGAGGTATTGTGGAGACCATCCCTGCTGTGGGAAGGAATGCAGACAAGGTAGCCAACCTCCCTTTACAGAACTGAAATCATGATTTGATGGCCTATAATTTTTATATCAGGCGGTGGGAGCACAGGTGGTTACATATTATGCTTTTTAACTTAAATACGTGTTTTATGTATTCTTTTGTAGGTATCAAAGATTTTATAATAATTACTTTTGAAAAGATTATATAGCTGACTTGTGAAGTATATTATTCATAAACCATCAAAACAATCCAAAATTGTATGTCATTTCTGTATTCTAGAGGCCATACTGGGTTGTCTATTGATCCTTTAATCAGAGCCTTGTAATTGCCTAGGAGAGGAAAGAAGAAACTGAGAGAGGGGCAGGTGAGGACAGAAGAGTTGCTGTTGGTCTAGTTCTCAATGGGGAGAAAGAGGTCATCACTGCAGCATGTTCTCGGGTCCCCAGTACGAACGTGTGAGAGCTGAAGCAGAGCGCATTTAGGTGGCAACAGGCTTAAAAATCCACTGAGTAAAATAGCTAGGTCTATTGGTAGATTTCTCAGGATGAGACAAGCCTGAAAACCTATCCGTTCAAGCTAGGGTTTAGAAAAGAATCAAAAAAGACCTCTGGATTTCCAGGTATTGCCAGAATCACACCATCTCTGGAATGCAACCATGTTTTCTCCTTCAATCCCATTTCTGCTGCCTGGGACATTCTTTCCTCTGCCCCAGCCCCTTCCTGGTAACTTCTGCTAATATCACTTTCTCAGAGAAGCATTTTCCGAAGCACAAAGCTACGGTAGGGGCTTCTTTTGCACACACTATGCACCCCGCACTTTGATTCCTGATACTCAGCACATGCATGCTCGTGTTCAGTATCTGTCCGCACGGCTGTGTGTGAGCAAGTTCCAGGACAGCAGACGCTGTGCTTTCTTACTCACCTTGTATCTCTAGGGCGTAACACAGAGCCTGGCACATAGAAAGTACTCAAGAAATGTTTATTAAATATATGGATGAGTGAATGAATAAATGAACGTGTTGCCTCTGGAACATCCAAGAAGATATATCTCGTAGCTGTGTTATCATTCTGAGCTCAGAAGGGAGTTTAGGCCTGACACTAAAGATTGAAGAGTCACCAGTTTACAAGGGGTGATGAAATTCATAGGAGAGAATAAATCTCCTAAGAAGAGTAAAATTGCACAAGACTGAAGACAAGGGATGTGGAGTCCACAGAAGTAATTCAGAATGGCAAAGATAGACAAGGCAAGACAACAATTGTTGGAGAGGATGTGGAGAAAGGGGATCCCTCCTACATTGTTGGTGGGAATGCAAGTTGGTACAGCCACTCTGGAAAACAGTGTGGAGGTCCCTTAAAAAGTTAAAAATTGAACTACCCTATGACCCAGCCATTGCACTACTGGGTGTTTACCCCAAAGATACAGACGTAGTAAAGAGAAGGGCCATATGCACCCCAATGTTCATAGCTGCATTGTCCACAATAGCCAAATCATGGAAGGAGCCGAGATGCCCTTCAACAGATGACTGGATTAAGAAGCTGTGGTCCATATATACAATGGAATATTACTCAGCTATCAGAAAGAACGAATTCTCAACATTTGCTGCAACATGGACGGCACTGGAGGAGATAATGCTAAGTGAAATAAGTCAAGCAGAGAAAGACAATTATCATATGATTTCTCTCATCTATGGAACATAAGAACTAGGAGGATCGGTAGGGGAAGAAAGGGATAAAGAAAAGGGGGGTAATCAGAAGGGGGAATGAAACATGAGAGACTATGGACTATGAGAAACAAACTGAAGACTTCAGAGGGGAGGGGGTGGGGGAATGGGATAGACTGGTGATGGGTAGTAAGGAGGGCACGTATTGCATGGTGCACTGGGTGTTATACGCAACTAATGAAGCATCAAACTTTACATCGGAATCTGGGGATGTACTGTATGGTGATTAACATAATATAATAAAATTAAATTTAAAAAAAAAAGAAGTAATTCAGAAAAACTCTCTCAGGAAGTATGGTGCGGTCTGGGTGGTGGTCAGGAGCTCAGATTGTTTTAGTCAGACAGGCTGACTTGTAATCCCAGCTCCAGTTCCTACCCTGTGAACTGGAGGTGTGCCAGGAGCTCAGCGAGTGGGAGAGAGTTGAGCTGCCAGTTGTTGGAATAACTGGTTGAAACAACAAGCCAAAAATGAAAGTAACAGTCAAGTAGTCAAGCCTTTAAAGTCACTTACAGCAACTGTATAAGCAGGAGGCTAAAGTGGAGAAAATACTACCTTCTCCCCCTACACCCTGGGTGCCGTCCTATTTTCCCTCATGGAATGGCACAAGAATCAGAGAGATCAGCACACACGTTGCACGGGTCAAGTTACTGTGGAGGGATCCACAAATAAAAGGCTACTGTAATTTTTTGGACCTAAGGGATGCTAAGGAAAGGACAAGGGGAAAGGGCTAGTAGTGGAAAAGCAGAGTGGTGAGTTCGAGTAGGGAAAAATGTCTTTAAGTTTTCCCTGCCTTCCCTTAAAGGTTTCCAGCCGAGGAGCCCGGGGAAGTCCTCTACTAAAGGCCCGAATGAGGGCCCCTCCACTAGGAATGCAAAAATGGGTAAGAACATGACCAGCCAGAGGGGCCAGAGCCCTTGACTGCAGCTCCCCTCAGAGACTACAGTCTCTCGGCTGCACACCAAGTCTGGAGTAGGGAGAGAGAGCAGCTTTCCTCCCTGAGGCCTGCTTGGTAAAGCCTTTGTAATTGCCTATGGCTGGCCCCGAAAAGTCATTCCTAGCGTTAGGAGCCAGACTTCTGAAGCAAGTTTCTTGAATTCTACATCTCAGCTTCCTGACCTATGCCTACCCCGTGAGTTGTTACAAAACCCTGGCTCCAGGCTTGCNCTATAGATCACTTTTGAAAGATATTGAGGAAGACATAAAAAGATGGAAAAATATTCCATGCTCATGGATTGGAAGAATTAACATAGTTAAAATGTCCATACTACCCAGAGCAATCTACACTTTCAATGCTATCCCGATCAAAATACCGAGGACATTTTTCAAAGAACTGGAACAAATAGTCCTTAAATTTGTATGGAACCAGAAAAGGCCCCGAATCTCCAAGGAACTGTTGAAAAGGAAAAACAAAGCTGGGGGCATCACAATGCCGGATTTCGAGCTGTACTACAAAGCTGTGATCACAAAGACAGCATGGTACTGGCACAAAAACAGACACATCGACCAATGGAACAGAATAGAGAACCCAGAAATGGACCCTCGGCTCTTTGGGCAACTAATCTTTGATAAAGCAGGAAAAAACATCCGGTGGAAAAAAGACAGTCTCTTCAATAAATGGTGCTGGGAAAATTGGACAGCTACATGCAAAAGAATGAAACTTGACCACTCTCTCACACCATACACAAAAATAAACTCCAAATGGATGAAAGACCTCAATGTGAGACAGGAATCCATCAAAATTCTAGAGGAGAACATAGGCAACAACTTCTATGACATCGGCCAGAGCAACCTTTTTCACGACACATCTCCAAAGGCAAGAGAAATAAAAGATAAAATGAACTTATGGGACTTTATCAGGATAAAGAGCTTCTGCACAGCCAAGGAAACAGTCAAAAAAACTAAGAGACAGCCCACGGAATGGGAGAATATATTTGCAAAGGACACCACAGATAAAGGACTGGTATCCAAGATCTACAAAGAACTTCTCAAACTCAATACACGAGAAACAAATAAACAAATCATAAAATGGGCAGAAGATATGAACAGACACTTTTCCAATGAAGACATACAAATGGCTAACAGACACATGAAAAAATGTTCAAAATCATTAGCCATCAGGGAAATTCAAATCAAAACCACACTGAGATACCACCTTACGCCAGTTAGAATGGCAAAGATAGACAAGGCAAGAAACAACAATTGTTGGAGAGGATGTGGAGAAAGGGGATCCCTCCTACATTGTTGGTGGGAATGCAAGTTGGTACAGCCACTCTGGAAAACAGTGTGGAGGTCCCTTAAAAAGTTAAAAATTGAACTACCCTATGACCCAGCCATTGCACTACTGGGTGTTTACCCCAAAGATACAGACGTAGTAAAGAGAAGGGCCATATGCACCCCAATGTTCATAGCTGCATTGTCCACAATAGCCAAATCATGGAAGGAGCCGAGATGCCCTTCAACAGATGACTGGATTAAGAAGCTGTGGTCCATATATACAATGGAATATTACTCAGCTATCAGAAAGAACGAATTCTCAACATTTGCTGCAACATGGACGGCACTGGAGGAGATAATGCTAAGTGAAATAAGTCAAGCAGAGAAAGACAATTATCATATGATTTCTCTCATCTATGGAACATAAGAACTAGGATGATCGGTAGGGGAAGAAAGGGATAAAGAAAAGGGGGGTAATCAGAAGGGGGAATGAAACATGAGAGACTATGGACTATGAGAAACAAACTGAAGACTTCAGAGGGGAGGGGGTGGGGGAATGGGATAGACTGGTGATGGGTAGTAAGGAGGGCACGTATTGCATGGTGCACTGGGTGTTACACGCAACTAATGAAGCATCAAACTTTACATCGGAATCTGGGGATGTACTGTATGGTGATTAACATAATATAATAAAATTAAATTTAAAAAAAAAAAGAAGTAATTCAGAAAAACTCTCTCAGGAAGTATGGTGCGGTCTGGGTGGTGGTCAGGAGCTCAGATTGTTTTAGTCAGACAGGCTGACTTGTAATCCCAGCTCCAGTTCCTACCCTGTGAACTGGAGGTGTGCCAGGAGCTCAGCGAGTGGGAGAGAGTTGAGCTGCCAGTTGTTGGAATAACTGGTTGAAACAACAAGCCAAAAATGAAAGTAACAGTCAAGTAGTCAAGCCTTTAAAGTCACTTACAGCAACTGTATAAGCAGGAGGCTAAAGTGGAGAAAATACTACCTTCTCCCCCTACACCCTGGGTGCCGTCCTATTTTCCCTCATGGAATGGCACAAGAATCAGAGAGATCAGCACACACGTTGCACGGGTCAAGTTACTGTGGAGGGATCCACAAATAAAAGGCTACTGTAATTTTTTGGACCTAAGGGATGCTAAGGAAAGGACAAGGGGAAAGGGCTAGTAGTGGAAAAGCAGAGTGGTGAGTTCGAGTAGGGAAAAATGTCTTTAAGTTTTCCCTGCCTTCCCTTAAAGGTTTCCAGCCGAGGAGCCCGGGGAAGTCCTCTACTAAAGGCCCGAATGAGGGCCCCTCCACTAGGAATGCAAAAATGGGTAAGAACATGACCAGCCAGAGGGGCCAGAGCCCTTGACTGCAGCTCCCCTCAGAGACTACAGTCTCTCGGCTGCACACCAAGTCTGGAGTAGGGAGGGAGAGCAGCTTTCCTCCCTGAGGCCTGCTTGGTAAAGCCTTTGTAATTGCCTATGGCTGGCCCCGAAAAGTCATTCCTAGCGTTAGGAGCCAGACTTCTGAAGCAAGTTTCTTGAATTCTACATCTCAGCTTCCTGACCTATGCCTACCCCGTGAGTTGTTACAAAACCCTGGCTCCAGGCTTGCCATACGTGCAGTGCTCCGTCAGTGATCGCTCCAAGGGAGCAGGTGAGACGGGAGGGACAGCCCCCGGGGCCGAGAGAGAAGAGGCCAAGAAGGTCACCCCTGAAAGCTATCTGTCGCAGTCAAGGACTAAATCATTAGTGACCTCAGGAAGGTAGTTTCCATGCAGTAAAGAGGATGCAAATCAGAGTGGAAAAAGTTGTCAGCGTGGGTGATGGCAGCCTTGAGCCCTGCAGGAGGGGCAGCTCGGGTCCAAGCACTGAGCCCGGCCCACGGAGACTCCCGGGCGTGCGGGCTTCCACTCAGGATCCCTCACTCATCCCTTAGGCTGCCCAAAGGACCGTGCACTGTCCGCTGCTACCAGCCTTCTTTCTATGCATCTTCCAGCTTTTATCCCCAAAGCCTGAGCTATGACCGTCCTTATCCCTGTCAGTGCACTTTCTCTAATAAGCAAGCTTTGCCGCTGCTCAGCAGACAGAAACATCACAGACTCGCGCCGCATAGCAATCCAGCAGGGATGTGGTCTCTGCTGTCGTCCTGCCCCAACCAGAAATAAATATTACATGATCTCTTACATATATATATAGAGAGAGAGAGAGAGAGAGAGAGAGACTAGAGACACACTGTGTTTTTTCTCTAAACACTGACCATCGTCAAGAGAAATCGGCTGTTATCCCAAAGAAGCAAACACATCAAATTCATAGGATAGTGCTAAGACCCCAGAAGAACGCGAATGCGCGTACCATAGACTTTCCGCGGAGGATGTGAGTCCACAGCATAGTGAGGCCCATGTAATGGGATTCATTATACTTTTTATGTGAGAATAGTATCTGGAGCTTTCATGTACGTTTAGTACAAAGGTTTTTCCTTGTACTAAAGTACCAAGACACAGGAAGCTCACTAACCCTTCAAGTTGTAGCTTAGATCACCCAGAGTTTTGCGTGAGAAAGAGTGCATAAGAAAGCACAACCTCGGCGAACCATTACATGAAATGATTTAATCACGTTCAACTCAGCAGGTGTATGCCTGCTGCCGTTTCTTTCCTGCTTCTTCAGCAGACTATCATTTTCTGCCTCTGCTGTTTGCAGGAATACATTTTATTTCAAAAGCGAGATTTTGCCTGGCTCTCAACTCACCCATGACTTTATCGTTGAACATTTTTTTGAATGTTATAACTCAACTCTTTGTGTGGCTAAAATGGCCAAGGCTCTTTTATGTTGTTGTTCTTATTTTTCCCCACATCAAGCATTCTGACCGCTGCTGTCAAAATCTGATAATAAATGAAGATTTCTCCCACAGTGGACCTCTTATAACCATGGCAACTCCATCAGCAGCTAATGGCCACATCGCAAAAATGCTTTTGAAAAGGACAGCTTCTCACACTGCTGCAGTACAAATGTCCTTTTCTTACTTTTTCTTCATAATAATGCTAGGAAAACAACATATCCCAAGCAAACATTTGCTTTGTTGTGCACATGTGGGGCCACTTAAAAAAAAAAAAAACAGAAAGTAGAAGAGAAATTACAAATAAAAGAGAAAGTGTAGCACTAAATTGGAGAAAGAGGCTGATGGCTTAGCAGCATTAACAACATAGTTCTACTCAATTTACAGCTGAAATCAGTGTAATCATTGCTTCAAAATTTGAGAATTTTTATTGCAGTTACTCCACCCGCTGTCATCCAGGAAGGTTTTCTAGAATGTTTGTTTCATAGTATTATCTCTCTGAATAATTGGTCCCATGTAGGTAATGCAACTATATGCATTTATGTATAGGTACTGCTGTATGTCGTTTCCATAAGGTGGACACTCTTACCCTCTTCCATATACCCTTGAAAGGACCCCAGAGCAGAATCAGCATGCGGGTCCTTCAGCCAGCCTTGCATGCATCCCCACGTGTGCCAAAACAAGATGAGTTTCCCCATGAGCTCTGCTATCAGACACTCAAAGATGCTCTGGCTTGCTTGTTTATAAGGTAGACCAAAACTAGTTTTTAATGTAGAAACTTTCCCTGGGTGCCTGCTTCTGGAGCAGCCTGCCTATTAAAACGAAGGAGGATATTTTCTACTTTAAATTCTTGTTAACAAAATAACAGGCATTCGGGTAGATCTCTCTCTCTCTGTGTGTGTCTCTATATATATCCACCTACTTATCTGTCTACCTGTTTATAAATATATATTCATGAAAAAGAACTTCCCTGTATCTCAAAGAACTCAAAGCTTGAAGGGCTTTTTTTCTTCCTTTTTGATGTTTCTTCAACTATCAATACTGATCAACAAGTAACCACAGATTAGAACCCCACATCAAGTTTCCGGGTATGGCAGGATCTGTCGATGCCTTCTGCGCTGACATCAGGTACATTTCATCAATGTAAATAATCATCTCCCTCTGAGGTTTTCAGAATTACGTGGTCTATATAGGGCTGACATAAGAATAGAAATATCCCAGCCCCAGAGAGAGCAGCAAAGTTAATTTTCATTAGCCATTATGACCATTTAAATTTTACTTTGCACAAAACCATTTTTTTGTTTTTTTAAACTTTTCCCAAAGGTATCTTCTCTATATAAAATTCCTTTAATCATGTGGGTAGGCTTAAGAGTTAAGACCTCCTGAGATTTGTATCAGACGTCTGTTTCTTTCTGCTGGGCAACTGTGGGCAAGTTACTCAAACTAACTTAATCTCAAGGCATTAATTTATAAAACCAGACTGGTAATAGTTGTCCCTCAGAGGACAGCTGGGAAGAATCGTTGATTTAACACATATGAGAGCACCCAGCTCTGTAACTGGAAGAAACTAAATTACTTAAGAACGGTTGTTCCCCCTATGTTCCCCATTCCTGTCTCTCTCCTCTTTTCCTTGAGTCATGAGATAAGGCTCATATTCCTGATTTGCACATCTGTTTTATAAGCTAATTTTAAAAGTGTATAAAATTATTTGCTTTCTGCTAAAGTAAGGCAAGTTGAACTAGACACTGCAAGATTGGCAGTGGTGAATTTTTAGTTTCCCTTAATCAAATCAAATGCTATAAAATTTGACAATATACATAAAATCACTACCATAAAAATCCCTCAGTCTCTCCCACATAAAATGAAATTTGAAATCACAAAACATTATATTTCTTTTTTGAACTCGTTCACCAAGTTTCAGCAGAGAACTTGGAGAATCCCATCACTGACAGCACATACAAAAGACTATGACCTGATCTTTTTTTTTTATCTAGGTGGTGGGAATGTAACAAGCTAGAAAGAAAACACAAATTGTAACAAATAAAGATGTCAGAATATTCTACAGGAAAAGTATCTTCTAAATCTTTTTTTAAGGCAAACTTCAGAGGAAGATTCAACAAAAAAACACTGCAAACCATTAATTTTTGTCCTGACAAAGAAACTTTTATCCTTTGGAAGGTACCAGAATAAATTTGAAGCTTTTAATAAAATACTTTGTGTGGCTGCAAAAGCAACGCTACACATAAATAAATGCTTTGCCTCCAATCCGTTTTGCACTGTAGTCATCCAGGTACAGTGATGTTGCAATATGCAGGTGGGCATATAACTTTTGGAAATACCAATAAAGCCTGAGTTTGTGAAATACTCCCACCTATCATCTTGAGTCCAAGATGCATTGCCAACCGCAAGCAAGCAATGTCAAATCGGAATCCAGGGCTGCTGGCTCTGTAAGAGGCAAAGCCTGAATGATGAATTGGGAAGGAAAAAAATAAAAGAAAACCAAAGAAAAAAGAATGTTGTTCTCTAACAAAGCAGGTCGAAGCAGTGCACAAAGGCACCATTTCTCCAAGTACACCTTTGACTACACAAAGGAGTTACTGTGTTCATCCTGTGTTTTTCAGTAGTCTCGGGCCTTAACGATTTAAATAGAATCTTTGCTTTCAGTCATTATCTCAATCTCCAATACTTCAGACAACCTGCAGAAAGTCATATGTATGCAACCAATAATTTACTTTTCACATATAACTTTTTTTTCATTTAAAAACTCAATCTACTTTTGGAAGAAGAAACAAAATCACCCACTATTTATTTCAGTCCCTTTATTACTTATCTAGGACTCCACAGTATATAGAAAAACTGATACTCCCTCTTTGGGAAAGTACTCCCTACATTCATCAATGTAACTTGATTTCTTTATAAAAATGATGGAAATATTCCCAGCTCAAATTATGATTTAAAATATAAAAGGCATTAAATGATAGGTTCCCATAGAAAACATAAGCACATTTTCTTCAGAGCAATATTGTCATTGCCTGGTCAATAAAATAATGTTTTCTTCTCTATTAACTCAATTGGTAGAAACAAGTTTAGGATGGGCCAACCCACATGACCACTATAGTGAAAACTTCAAATTTGTTACTGTGTTCTCAAGTAAGTATTGGGGAACAATAAATTTTTCTTTTTCTATTTTTCTTTTTGCTTATTGTTCATGATGACATCCACTGACATGTGCCTAGCATTCTGTGTACTATGTATGGAAAGAACATAACTCAGCAGAAAATAGGAAAAAGAAAGGGTAGAAAAATTATTTTGCAATTTAGCATAACCTGGGTCCTGAGGTCATATTTGTTCTATTTAAAAAAAAAAAAAGATAAAAGGCATTGGTTGCCTAGAGGAAAAATCTATGTTTGCTAAACACCTACCAGTATATTTCCAAAAATTACCTTTCTAAGAGGTCCCTGGAGTTCCCTGCTTTGGCCAAAGTTACACATGACAATGATTAGCACACAAGAGATACTCAATAAACTATGAATGGATCGGTCAATAGGGCCTAATAGAAATGTTGCTTATTTTTCAAGATGTAATATACTAATTAATATAGCACTTACTTTGGTGCTAAGCACTGCCCTAAGGACTCTATAAATTTTAACTCATAATCCTTGTAACAACCCCAAGACCCCAGCAGATTCGTTCTATTATTATCTTCATCTTAGAAGTGAGGAAGTCAAGGCAAAAAGAAGTTATTTGTCCAAACCCACACAACTGTCAATAATGGTGCTCAACTTCGAACCAGGAATTCTTGTTCTTGAGTCCATGCGTTAATCTCCATTAACTATCCTACCTATGTTACCTCTGTGTGGTGTTTTGTAGGATTTAATCTTGCTCAAATTTCAGTTTGATTTACGTATATTAGGCTCCTTAACATTATATTGGTAGTTGCTCAAAATTTGAGATAGTCTAAATAGGGCTTCTAAAGTAACAGTGAATCTCTTTTTTTTTTTTAACTCTATTTATTTATTTGACAGAGAGAGAGAAAGAGCATAGCAGGGGGAGAGGGAGAAGCAGACTCCCACTGAGCAGGGAACATGATGCGGGCCTTGATCACAGGACCCTGGAATCATGACCTGAGCTGAAGGCAGATGCTTAACTGACTGAGCCACCCAGGTGCCCCAATAACAGTGGATTTCTATCTCTCCTTTCACCTGATCCCCTCTGTCAATGGAAAGCATATTTGATTTTTTTTAGTATTTTAGGAAACTTATACTAAATCTAAGAGAAATAAAAGCCATAAAGGGAAGGCATAGCTCTAATTTTTTAACTGTGTGTATGGTAAACCTGTAGGTTGGGTCCTTACTATTGCCTAGAATTGCTTAAAAAAAAATGAGCCCCAAAACAGAGACTGTGGATGAACTTTGATTTAAGGAACTTAAAAGGACCACCAGATCATCATCATTGAGGTTAACAGTTTGAGATCTGGAGTCAGACAAATTTGGGGTTATAGCCTTACCCCATTTTATCATTTTGCGTGGCTTTCGGCACATACTTAATTTCTCAACACCTAATGATCCTTAGCTGTAAAATGGAGCTAATAATGTGATTTCTTGGGGTTATTTGGAGAATTTTATATGTGAGGTCATAGTAAAGGCTCAAAAAATGTTATTTCCCTTTATAGTGAAACTATTTTGACTACAATTATATTTCCAAGTAAAATGGGAAATTTATGACATTATCTGTCCACAAATTTCTGCAAAGAATTTTTCAAGATACCAAATATTTTGTGAAAAGTGACTTTCCATAACCTTCAAGATAGTTATATATTTTCTATATATATTTTTTCCATGTATATATAGATACAGGAGACAGAATGGTACATCATGATTCTACCTTCTACATCTTAAACCTCCACCACTAAATTTGATTTAGACAGAAATACAAATGGCATTATCACCAGCAGGTCACATGTAAATGTTTGAATTTCCATTAGCATATTAGAAATTAAATGTTTTCTATTATTTAAATAATTAGTAAATTTCACCCTGCAAAGTCACATTTATTAATGTTTTCCTTGTTCCCATTAGCCTTTGTTTCAAAAGATTTTATCTCTCAAGAAAACTGAATTTATTCAGTAATACTTAATTCAGTTCTCATTTTCATATACTGAATTTGTCTATGCCTATACAGATATAGACAAGTTTTTTTTATTTTTTTAATTTTTAATGATTTTTTTTATTATATTATGTTAGTCACCATACAGTACATCCCCAGATTTCGATGTAAAGTTTGATGCTTCATTAGTTGCGTATAACACCCAGTGCACCATGCAATACGTGCCCTCCTTACTACCCATCACCAGTCTATCCCATTCCCCCACCCCCCTCCCCTATGAGGCCCTCAGTTTGTTTCTCAGAGTCCATAGTCTCTCTTGTTTCATTCCCCCTTCTGATTACCCACCCTTTCTTTATCCCTTTCTTCCCCTACCGATCATCCTAGTTCTCATGTTCCATAGATGAGAGAAATCATATGATAATNTTCCATACAAATTTAAGGACTATTTGTTCCAGTTCTTTGAAAAATGTCCTCGGTATTTTGATCGGGATAGCATTGAAAGTGTAGATTGCTCTGGGTAGTATGGACATTTTAACTATGTTAATTCTTCCAATCCATGAGCATGGAATATTTTTCCATCTTTTTATGTCTTCCTCAATATCTTTCAAAAGTGATCTATAGTTTCTAGGATATAGGTCCTTTACGTCTCTGGTTAAGTTAATTCCAAGGTAACGTATGGTTTTTGGTGTTATTGTAAATGGGATGGATTCCCTAATTTCTCTTTCTTCAGTCTCGTTATTCGTGTATAGAAATGCAACTGATTTCTGGGCATTGATTTTGTATCCTGCCACCTTACTGAATTGTTCTATAACTTCTAATAGTTTGGGAGTGGATTCCTTTGGGTTTTCCATATAGAGTATCATGTCATCTGCAAAGAGAGACAGTTTGACTTCTTCTTTGCCGATTTGGATACCTTTGATCCCTTTTTGTCTTCTGATTGCTGTTGCAAGGACTTCTAGTACTATGTTGAATAATAGTGGCGAGAGTGGGCATCCTTGTCGTGTTCCTGATCTTAAGGGAAAGGCTTCCAGCTTTTCCCCATTGAGAATAATGCTTGCAGTAGGCTTTTCATAGATGGCTTTTATGAGATTGAGAAATGTACCCTCTATTCCTACACTCTGAAGGGTTTTAATCAGGAAAGGATGCTGTATTTTGTCAAATGCTTTTTCTGCATCAATTGAGAGGATCATATGGTTCTTGAGTCTTTTCTTGTTGATATGATGTATCACATTGATTGATTTGCGAGTGTTGAACCATGCTTGCATCCCAGGTATGAATCCCACTTGGTCATGATGGATAATCCTTTTAATGTACTGTTGGATTCTATTAGCAAGGATCTTGTTGAGGATTTTGGTGTCCATATTCATTAGGGAAATCGGTCTGTAATTCTCCTTTTTGAGGGGGTCTTTGCCTGGTTTGGGGATCAAGGTAATATTAGCCTCATAGAATGAGTTTGGTAGCTTTCCTTCTGTTTCTATTTTTTGAAATAGCTTTAGGAGAATAGGTATTATTTCTTCTTTGAATGTTTGGTAGAATTCCCCAGGAAAACCATCTGGGCCTGGAGTTTTGTTATTTGGAAGGTTGTTTATCACTGACTCAATCTCTTCATAATTGAATGGCCTTCAGCTAGTTCACAATTTTTATTTAAGATCGAGACATTTGTTTATTGCCCATGATGCTTCTTCTGTACAAAGGCACTTACTGTCACACTCTATGTGTTTGCATTTAACACACTAGCATGATTAAACTCTGTTTATCTCCTTCTAGTAGCTACACTCGCATTTGGGTCCCTGCCACAAAGTAGGTACAGTTTCTTCAACTATGGACTCATGGTCCAGAGAGCAATCTCCATATAGAAATCATCTTGCTTTTTTCCTCCTCATTCCCCATGGAGGCAGGTACTTTCACCTCCCTCAAACTGCAGGCCCCACACTACTTATAGTTGCAGATTGGCACACTCAACTGGGGTGTAAAAATTCTGAAAAAGAAAAAAGAAACCTGGGATTATCAACTTTTTAAAAAAGATTTATTTATTTATTTATTTATTTATTTATTTATTT